>NC_066881.1:11810842-12065842 GCF_022985175.1 Labeo rohita | reverse complement strand
AATTGGTGTGTGTGTGTGTGTGTGTGTGTGTGCTTTAATCCTGTGCCTCTCCTGCTGCAGTATTGCAGTAAATGTATTTAAATGTTTTCACTTTTATATATGTAGATATATGTACATATGTGTGTGAGTAATCCTCTCTCTTCTCCTCTCTCTGTATGTGTGTAGTGTAGAGATTTTTTCAGAGTGGGCAGAGGAATCTATGAGGATCTTTGTCGTCGACTGCCTCTCTACCCATCAGACTTCACTGATGGTGTGTCAAGTATAAATCTACAAATGCAAATGTTTTTAATAGATGGATAGATTCTTATTTATGTCCTTAGCTATATTTAAAGGTGTAACAGTGGTTCAGATGATTTTCATAAGAGCTTGTCTGCTAACAAGCAGGAACAGGGAGAAACAGAAACAATGACAGTATGATTTTCAGATCCATCTTTTCACACTGAGGACAACTGAGGGACTCATATGCAACTATTATAGAAGGCTCAAACACTCACTGATGCTCCAGAAGGAAAAAAACATGCATTAAGAGGTGGGGGGTGAAAACTTTTGAACAGAATGAAGATGTGGACATTTTCCTTATTTTGCCTAAATATCATATTTTTAATTTAGTACTGCCCTTCAGAAGCTATATAAGATACTTACATGTTTCCAGAAGACAAAATGAGTAAAATTTACCCTGATCCTCAAATTTAAAAAGTTTTCACCCCCAGCTCTTAATGCATTGTGCTTCCTTCTGAAGAATCAGTGAGCGTTTGAACCTTCTGTAATAGTTGCATATGAGTCCCTCAGTTGTCCTCAGTGTGAAAAGATGGATCTGAAAATCATAGTTATTGTTGGAAAGAGTTCTGAAAAACCAAAGAATTTGTGGGACCTGAAGGATTTTTCTGAAGAACAGCAGGCAGTTTAACTGTTCAGGACAAACAAGGGACTCTCTAAAAACTATCACTAAAAAATAAAAAGCTGTGGATCATTCGGGTAACAACACAGTATTAAGAATCAAGTGTGTGTAAACTTTTGAAAAGGATCATTTTTATAAATTGAACTATTATTTTTTTCTTGTGGACTATATGTAAATATCTTTTATGTGAAATATCTTATTCAGGTCAGTACTAAATTAAAAATGGCATGCATTTTGATTGATCCCTTTTATTAACATTTATTAACATTTTGCAGATTCTTCAAGGTGTATGTAAACTTATGACAACTATATAATGTGGAGTAAATTACATTACATGCCATTAAAGAGATAGTTCACCCAAAATGTCAACAATTTCTTCTTTTCCGTGTCAGTCTTTGACGTGTGAGTCGTGGTACTCGTGAACACCTGTCTAAGACTGAGACGTTGCTGAATAAAGTCGTTATTTTTGTTTTCTTTGCATACCAAAAGTATTTTAGTAGCTTCATAACATTAAGATTGAACCACTTGGACTATTTTAACAATGTCCTTACTCTCTCTAGGATTTTATCAAATATATCTAAATTTGGGTTCTGAAGATGAACAAAGGTTTGGAAGTTTCTTTTATCAGCTGTAATACTTATATGTGCTTTATATGTTTCAGGATTAGTGGGTAATAACAAAGCCCTGGTCAAGTTCATGACGACGTCCATCTTCCTCTACATCGCTGTGCTGCTTCCCGCCATTGCTTTTGGCTCACTCAACGATGAGAGCACTCGGGGCGAGATTGGTGATCACTCACACACACACTCACACTCACACAGATACGTTCTTCACACACCACGTTTCCACACACACACACAGACTGAGCTGTTTTCTCTCTTGATTAGACGTTCAGAAGACGATTATCGGGCAGAGTATAGGTGGAATCATCTACTCATTGTGTGCTGGCTCTCCTCTCGTCATTCCACTGACCACAGCGCCCATCGCTATTTTCATCAGCGGTATGTACATACGTGCCTTCACATGCAACAATGGATGCACATTCACATACACACATACCTTGGCTCTCGTTTGAGGTCTGGTCCCAAACCGTTCTTCGTTTTTGCGGTAGGTTTAGATAAGCACTCATTGTTTGTTGAATACTTTGACGTTGAGTGTTTAGAGAGCTCTGCTAACCACAGGATGAGGTGGAACAAGACTCTTAATCTCACAAACAGCAGGATGGGAGTCCGATATGGCTGCCATTTGTTTGGGCGAAGTTCGATGTTTGCCCTGGCTGAGAGGAGATTTCCTCCTAAAGCTCATTCCTGCGGCTGCGATCGCACACTGTCACCAGCGGGAGGGTTGCCCTGAAAAATGGTTTTGCTGTAGTAAAATGAAATTCTGTTTGGGTAAAAATGCACAGATGAGGACAGAACCGCCACATCCATTTATAATAATGTTCTTTCCCAATCAAAGATCTTGTCTTGTGGTTTCTTACGAGAATAACAGCAGGAATTCTTTATATGTTTGGGAGCACTACATCAAACGATGGACGTTTACTGTGCGTTACGATCCCATGTCATTATGAGTTGATTGTGTTTCTGTTCATGTGGAGGACTCCTAATGACCTCACTGATGTGTTGTCGCTTCTGTGTGTTTGGCTGCAGTGATTAGGGGGATCTGCGATGATTATGAGCTGGACTTTGCAGCATTTTATGCATGTATCGGCCTATGGAACAGCCTCTTCCTCATCATGGGAGGAGTCTTCAACCTTAGCCTGCTTGTTAAGCTTTTCAAGAGGTCAGACACACACACACACCTACAAATATACGTAATTGTGCAGACGCCACCGCTTGAATACTGATATGTTTTTGTTGTTGATGTTTTTGACCCACAGGTCGATAGAGGAGGTGATAGCTTTGTTCATTTCCATTGCTTTTGTAGCAGATGCAGTTAAGGGCACCGTCAAGAGTGAGTGCTACACTCTATACACAACCCTTTCAGATCATCTGGATTTCTGTGTGAATGATTCTTAGATACAGTCTGATCTTAACAAGAAATATTGGGGAGACTGGGGCTAGTTGTTATGTTGTAAAATCCAGATTTTTATTGTTACTGCCCTGGAAAAACGACACAGCTCATTTAACACATGAAGCTGTTTAGTGATAATGGGAAGATGCTGTCACACTTCTACGATCATTTCTTACAACCAGCTGCGAGCTTGCATTCTGACCTGCTTTTATCAGATCCAGAACTCATTCGTAACTATTTTCTGTTCTATTTTAAATGTAATTTATTTCTGTGATGCAAAGCTGAATTTTCAGCATCATTACTCCGGCCTTCAGTGTCACATGAAATCATTTTAATATGCTGATTCGCTGCTCAAGAAACATGTTTTTTATTGTTATCATTGTTGAAAACAGTTGCGCTGCTTAATATTTCGGTGGAAAACATAATACGTTTATTTCAGGATACTTTGATAAATAGGACGTTAAAAAATAGAGTATTTATTTAAAATAAAAATCTTTTGTAAGATTATAAATGTCTTTACTGACAATATTAATCAATTTAATGTGTACTCGCTGAATTAAATTATTAATTTCTGTCCAAAAAGAAATTGATAACACCGAACTTTTGAAAGGTAGTGTACATATGTTATATTTTATTTCATTTATATTATAGGGGCCTATGAAATCCATTTTATTTTTTCCCAAATTCCGATGTATTTTTTCCAAATTCCGTTTTCCTTTTAAATTTTTCTGGATTCTGTTTTTTTTTTTTTCGTTTTAATTTTTCTAGACTCTGTTTTGAATGGTTAAATTTAATTGCATTAATCAAAAATCATGTCTAATTAATTGAAATTACGAAACACAATTTAACAGCAATTTATTAAATGTTTTTATGTATTTATTTATTTATTTATTTTCAAATTGAAATGTTTTCCATTCATTTTCTGGATTCAATTTTAATAGTTTTTTAAAATTTTAATAATCAAAAGCATCTCTAATTAATTGATTTTATTAAAAAAATAAATTATTATTATTAGTATTATTATTATCAGAAATATTGTGCTGTGTATTTACATTTTTCTGCTAAATAAATTCTGGTAAATAATCTTTCGGGCAAATATTCCTTGAAGAAAGTCATAGTACTATCATTACATTATGTAACATATTTCTGTTACAGTTTCTCCATGTTAAACCAAATTTTTCATCATCATATGATATCACATTTTGATTCAAGTGTACTGACCTACTTTTGATTTATTCATCCAAAATGTGTCAAATTCCATAACATTCTGTGTTATACAGTAAATTTAGTTTTTATTACTGGATTTTGCGATTCTGTCCGTCTTTTACGCATCGTGAAAATTGTAGATAATATTATTATCTAATGTATTAAAGCCAATTAATGGCTTTTCAGCAAAATTTTAAATGAAAAAAAGATTAGAAGATATTGACAAAAATATATATAGAATGAAAATGTGAAAAATGTGTGACAAAATGTCCCAATATATAAGTGAAAATTTGTCTTGCCATAGTATTTAAAGAAATACAGTAGCCTTTCTCTGAAAACACATTTTAGCCTTTTGATTAAAATCTACTTTCATGATATAAGCATTATCATAGTTTAAAATATTAAAACCTTACAGTTATTGACAAATATTTTTACAGGCTTCCCCATGTGACTGGCCTTATATGGAACCGCACACACAAACCATTTTGCAGTGCCGTGTCTTTATTGAACAAATGTGTTAAACAATCAAGATAACCTCTACTATAATGACCTCTTGAAAAGAGGTAATTGGACTCAGCTGTGGGTTTGACCTGCCATGCTGAATGGAAAGCAGCATGTTACTTGTTCCTTACCAAACAACTGTGCTCAAGAGCAATCTAGTCTGATCAAAAGGGACTTGAGGAAACCTCAAAAGAAGAACTCATAAAACTCAATGTTTGCAAAGGATTTCGGAAGATTTACGCCTTACAGTCAGGCAGATTAGCACCATCAGTTCAGCGCCATTGCTGTGCTTCCTAGAAGTTGAAGACTCAGTCTGATGTGTGCTAAAACAGCTTCAGTAAATAGAAAACAAGCGTCACTTGCCTGTAAATTAAAAACGAATTCTCTAAAAACTGACGCCCTACAAACACTGTTCCAGTTTCAAGAAAAAACCATGGGATCTTTAAAGAAGTGCCACTCAGCCAGAGACCCAAATGTATACAAATGACTAATTACTAAACCATTTAATACATTTTACCACAATACCATATAACAAATACCACTAAATTAAAGTAACATAATGTGATTACTTTTTATAAATGTTTTAAAAATTATTTTTGTTTTTAATATTGCATTTTAAATAACCACATATGCAGTAAAGCCACATGTACCGATGAACACATTAAGAAAAATAATAACTTAAATGTGTTCTGTTAAAAACTTATTTGTCTTATCAGGAAAATTGTAATAATGGGAAAAAAAAATATTAAAAGTTAATTAAAAATGAAAAGTGTTAATAGAAAATTAATCATTTAAAAAATACTGTTTTTTCAGTAACAACCAACATAATGCATTTTGAGAGAGGTGTCGTTTGCACGTTATAGTTGGTTATGAGGCAAGATCAGATGTGAGGTGTTTTGAGTCAGCTTGGGGAAAAAAAACCCTGCTATTCATTTCTTTATTTATTTATTTTATATAAATATACCTAAAAAAAATGAAAAGAACACAAAACTCTCCATACCATTGCCAAAACATCATTGCGGCTGTGAAGGATTGTGGTGCGAGTGTAATGATATGGAGCTGTTTTGCTGCCTCAGGGTCTGGACGGCTTGGAGTCACTGAGGGACCGACGAATTCCAAGTTATATCAGGAGCAGAATGTCAGAGCGTCTGTTTGTGATCAGAAACTCAAAAGAAGTTGGGTCATTCAACATGACAATGATCCAAAACACAGGAGTAAATCAACAACAGAACACTTCAAACAAAAGAAATTCAGCACTTCACAATGGCCAAATTAGAGTCCTGACCCCACTTCCTTTGAAATGTTCTGCTATGATGCGAAACAGGCCTTTTCGAGAAAGACATCCCAAAAATGTGCAAGAACCGAAACAATGCGCATGTGTTATCAGCAGAAAGCAATGGTTGATGTTATTGGCAGTAAACAGGATTCCACAAAAATTCCGTCAATAATCGTGATTGTTTAAACCAATTATTCAATAAAGATGTGGCGCAGGAAAAATGTTACGCTTTGGAAGCCATTCATGCTGCCGGCTTCAAAACGTTTACGCACAACAGACGAACAAAATGATTTTAGACTATTTTTAAGCAGTCTTACCAGTAAAATTGCGCATTTTGGTCATAGAAAGATCAAATAAAAAAATATAAATTAAGTAAAAAATATATAATAATATTTTTAATTATTAACCCTTTAACTGTCACCGTCCCCCGTGACGCCTAAGTTTACTTCACCATATTACAATTAAATCCTAATCTAATCATACATCGTTGGAAAGGTCTAAGACTCCTAAATAGATATTTTACCATATTTTTGTCTTACAAATTATGTAGGAAAAGTAATAGATTAATATATGTCAAGAGTGCCACTATATCATAACGAGTTCTGACCTTTTTCACAAAAGACTTTCTTCATTGCCTTTTTCCCATCACGCTTTAGATATCATAAGAAATTATATATCAGCTCAAAACTTGAAACTTGAAAGGCATTTTAAAATCAGACATTGCATTACCATGGAAAATGTACATCAAATTCATTTTACAAACTGTTTTCATTCATGAATTATACAAATTTAAGTCTGGATAGTGAATTTTTATATCTTTGTTTAGAAATGGGAGTGACAGTTAAAGGGTAAAATTATGAGTAAATACAATATAATTAATTTAAAAAAAAAAGTAAGTATTGTTTTGTGGTGGTTATCGCAGTGAGTTTTGCCATTATATTAATTGGCAATTATATTATATTAATTGTTGCATTGTCAGAGACAGTGTTAATTTTGTCATTTTTAGTTTAGACTTAATCTTGTGTCAAATGTTTTAGTTACTAACCTCTGGTTTCACAGACAAGGTTTAAGACTAGTCCCAAACTAAAATGTAAGTCTAAACTGTTTCAACTAAAAGAAACTTGCTCTGACTGATCTTAAAACATATCTTAAAACAATTACTCAAAATGTCCTAAATTGAACAATGGCCTAATCCTGGCTTAGTCTAAGCCCTGTCTGTGAAACCAGGCCTAAATGTCTGAGCATTTTAGTCTAGCTTTAGTCAATGGAAACTTAGTCACATTTTTGTCGTGCTGTGTAATGTTTAAACTGATAAAAAATGTTTTTTGCTCAAAACATTCTGTGATTGTTGTCATCAGTGTTAATTTCGTCAACGAAGACGACGACGAAAAATATTTGTTAATGATCATTTTTTCTGTGATGAAGACGAGATGTTGACGAGCTAAAACTAGTATCTGATGATAAAAAGTATGACGAAATTTATGCCACCTCTACGTTAACAAGACAAGAGGGGACAAGAATGTTATTTGAGGAGTACCGGACACTGAAAATACATCCTATAGGCTAACTGTCCTATTTTAAAGTGTGTGTCTCTATCATTAGGTTGCAATTGGATAAGGGGCTAAATTTGGATAAGTTTTCATGTCTAGTCTCAGCATGGCAGCCGCAATGGAAAGATAGGCTACCAAAACACAAACTTGCGATCTGAAACAATGGCCTCAGCACCTGAAGGGCTAGGGATAGAGTCGCCAGATGTCCCGTATTCCCCAGTAGTCACAATTCACTGTCGATTAACTTAGTGAAGTTAAGTTAGTGAAGGCGGGATAGGCGGAACCGCGCTGATAGACAAACACCAGAAGTACTCTCTCTCGCGCAGGCTCCACTTCTTCTGTTCTCAGACAGTGCGCGATCAGTTCTCAGTGCTCAGATGCACACAAAGTAGTCCAAATGTCTATTATGTTTAATGTCTCACGTAAATTATGTATGTTATGACTTAGTGAACATAAACAGGTGGGTAAAAACTGAATGTGCCAATATTACATGCATGCCTTCCGTCTTAAAGGGACAGCATTCCTAATTAAAAACCTATCTGCTATTAATGTTAACCAACAAAAGATGTTAAATAAATGTATAGCCTATACATTAATGTTAATTAAACTTACTGTATCTGAAAAATGAGTTTAATTTGTGTCTCTAGCGTATTTGTCTTATTGTGCCTCTTTTTCAAAAATTATAAATTATATATATATATAACACTATAAAAAACAACTATAATTATAATAATTATATAATAATAAGTAAAAGTACAAGTATAATAATAAGTACTCTTTTTCCATACTGTTAAAGGGATAGTTCACCCAAAAATGAAAATTGTCATAATTTATTCAAGTTTTCCCAAATTCAATCCTTGATTCAAATGTATCATAAGATTTGATTTTTGTCTAAAGAATTAATTATTTTTGTTTGAAGGCTAAAATAGCTACCAAAATAAATGCTGGTAACTTCAGTTTGACTAAAAGTAATGACTAAAAGTTGACAAAAATGCAATGACTTTTCGTAGACTAAAACTAGACTAAAACTATGAAAAAATGCTTAATAGTCTTAGTCACATTTTAGTCATTTGAGTCAAATTAACTTAGACTATTAAACATTTTAGTCTCAAGATAAAGACTAAGACTAAATCAAAAATGCCTGTCAAAATTAACACTGGTTGTCATTTGAGAAATTTGTTTTAACGTTACAGGTATTGAACTTTCACCAATAAGCACAAATCATGTGGGTTCATACACATGGTATATTTTACCTCATCTAGTGTACTTATGTATACACTCTCTGCCTACATTATGAAAACTGGTAAAAACATACAAAAACTATTTTAACTGTAAAATTCCTAATGGTAATTCCAATAATTCCTAATTGCAGTAATGTTTCTCTATTCAAACAACAGCGGTTGAGTAAGTGCATTTATTTAGCGACTACAATTACAAACAAAGTCGAGATCTCATGACAGAACACAGACAGGCCGAATGACACTTTCATTTATGCCAAACATCTCACATGAATATTGCTAAACTTAATTACTTGTTTGTTGGTGTTTTCAGATCATTGTTGACGCTTCCATAATTAGGAGCGAGCGCATGGTTGCCTGATTGCAAAAATTATGCATAATACCAAGCAGAAAATTGATCCTTTTAACAGAGAAGCTCAGATTTGGGGATTTGAACTCTTGATATCTGGCAACCACACACATGAAAGCCTGAGTAGCAGAGGCGCGTAAAGCAGTCTGCAATAATATTTTGTCTTCTTTTTTGACAATAGCGAAAATAAAAAGATTTTGGTGTAGCTTTTATTTTTGAAAATACATTTTAGTCTCGTATTTTATCATCAACAATATTGCATGTTGATACAGTCAGTTAAAACAGCAGTCTCCAGGTTTTTTCGAATTCATGAATTCTAACAATTTAAGTTCGGATAGTGCACTTTCACATCTATGTTAAAAATGGGGGTGACAGTTAAAGGGTTAAAATACATTTTAGTCATGTCTTTTATTGTCAACGATATTGCATGCTGATGTAGTCACAGTTATCGCTTTATTGACCTTATTGTCGTCTCGTCGTCATCACGTTTTAGTCATGGGAAAAAAAGCTTGTCAACGAACATTTTTTGTCATAGATTTCATTAGCAAATTTAAAAATAGGCAGAGAAATTATTTTTTCCATCAATAATTGTAATCAAAAGAAGTTGGTTGATGTGGCACATAAAAACTTGCATTGCTGTGAAAGTTGTTATTCATTATTTATTATATTATTTCACTTCATATTAGTCATTCAGTATTAATGTTTTTTTGTTTTAATCATGATAATGGTATTTAAACCAAGGGTGAAGAAAAGTGAGCTCATTTGTGGTAGAATTTAAGCAGAGAAAAATCGAAACACTCATAATGATGAAACTGCTTTATTATGTGCATTTTTGTAATTATATTGGGGGATCATCTTCAACATGTCAAATACGCTTCCCTAATGAAAAGTGAGCATGTGCGCATCGTTGCCAGATTGCAAAAATCAAGCCAAAAAACAGGCAGAAAATGTATCCTTTTAACAGAGAAACTCTGATTTGACATCTGGCAACCGCATGCATGTGACACTGACGACTGGAGTAATGATGCTAAAAATTTAGATTTGATCACAGGAATAAATTACATTTTAAAATATATTTGAATAGAAAGCAGTTATTTTAAATAGTACAAATATTTCATTTACTGCTTTTGCTGTATTTTGGATCAAATAAATGCGGGCTTGGTGAGTAGAACAGACTTCTTTAAAAAACATGAAAAATCTTACTGTTCAAAAACTTTTGACCGGTAGTGCAAGATTTTAGCCGCACTGTATACTGTGCATTCATTTTGACCTATTCTTACAGAATATAAATAATGATACCCTATGTTGATATGTGTTTTTCAGTCTTTCATGAGTACTACCATGCTCCCACTTTGGCCAATGGCAGTGCGGCGGAGCTGAATCGCATCAGTGGAAGTTTACATTTAGGGGAACTGAACCTGACAGAGACAGGGCCCGTGTCGCTCCCAGAATCCTTCATTCTGTGCACACGGGCACGGCCTCTTCTCTGTCTGCTCCTCATGCTGGGCACACTGTGGGTGGGATACACACTGTACCAGTTCAGGAGGAGGTGAGGAGCTTCCCCCATCTCTCTCACACACACTCTCTGATGGGGATTTTAAAGAGTGATAGAAGACTGTTTTGACACCCTCATCTTTCATTTTTCCTGGCAGTCCGTTTCTGCATGTGAAGATGAGAGAGATTCTGTCCGACTGTGCTCTGCCTATCTCAGTGCTTGTCTTCTCTTATGTGGGATCATACGTCTTCAACGACATTGCCTGTGAGTCACTGTATGTGTTCATGTTGTTGCACCCACACTGACACTAACGTATACATGAGCATCTACAGTATTTGTCAAGTACAATATATATCACAAACAATTTTTTTTTAAATTGTATTATTAAAATAAATTATTTTTTATTTAAAATAAAATATTTTCTTTTTATTAATAATTAAGTATTTTTCACAGTTTATTTTTTTATTTTTTATTATTAGTATTTATATTATTTCTCTTTTTTATCATTATTAATTATTGTTTTTTGCTGTTGTTCTTTATACTTAACATAAACATCGTTCTTATTATTTATATAAGATTATTTTTGTATTCATTATATTATTTCACTTCATATTAGTCATTGGGTATAAATGTTTTTTGTTTTGTTCATGATAATAGTATTTAAATCAAGGTGAAGTAAGTGGACAAAAAAAAAATCACACATCATTTTTTTTTACTTTCTTATTTTTTCCAGAATACTATATTGAAACTTTTCTGCTATTAGTTATTTTTTTAATTTACAATAAAATATTTTCTTTTTATTATTAATTAAATATTTTTATATTAAATACATCATGTTATTTATATTCTCATTTCACTGTGTTTTTTTCTTATTTGTATATTCATTGTAGTATTTATATTATTTCTCTTTTTATCATTATTAATTATTAATGTTTTTTTTTTCATTCTTTATTTATATTAGATTATTTTTGTATTCATTATATTACTTCACTTCATATTAGTCATTGGGTATTAATTTTTTTGTTTTGATCATGATAATAGTATTTAAATCAAAGTGAAGAAAGTGAACAAAAAAACACATTTTTTTTTTTTACTTTCTTACTTTTTCCAGAATACTATATTGAAACTTTTCTGCTGTTGTTATTTTTATTTACAACAAAATATTTTATTTTTTATTATTAATTAAATATTTTTTATATTAATTATGTCATGTTATTTATATACTCATTTCACAGTTTTTTTTTCTTATTTGAATATTCATTGTAGTATTTATATTATTTCTCTTTTTATCGTTAATAACTATTAATGTTTTTTTCATTCTTTATCATTCTTTATTTATATTAGATTATTTTTGTATTCATTATATTATTTCACTTCATATTAGTCATTGGGTATTAATGTTTTTTGTTTTGATCATGATAATAGTATTTAAATCAAGGTGAAGAAAGTGAACTTATTTGTGGTATAATTTAAGCAGAGAAAAATGGGAAACACTTCTAATGATAAAACTGCTTTATTATGCAAATTTTTAATCATATTGGGGGATTATCTTCAACATGTCAAAATGCAGCATTTAAAAAGCAATTTTAAAATGACATGCAAATAGCAGAGAAGATTCCGAACTGAGAATCAGTTCAATTTTGGCTCAGTTTGTGTCCAGGAAGGCTTGCCAAAATGTACGCCCCTACCAACACTTAAACACACACACACACACACTGCCTGTACTCTCCCTCAGCACATTACAGCAAAGCCGCTCACTCCAACTATCACTACATTATTCCTCCAACTCCTCTGTCATCAGTTCGGTGTGGGAGTTTAACTTGGTTATCTAAGTGAGATTTTACTTCTTACCTCAGGCTCTTTAAACGTTCACTCAGCGCTCCAATGCTGCAGTCAAGAAGCTCATATTCAAAATTAGATCAAATCACAACCTCTCAAAAAAGGTCTGCTTTTGCAGGAAATGGCCAAACAGTCCAAAAGTTTGGGGACAACACTACTGCAAAGTTTTGGACTGTTTGGCCTGTTTTTCAATCCAAAATTTACACTTTAAGTGGGAAAAATATCAATGAATATTGAATATTGTAAATCAATAAATAATTTATAATAATAATGCAGGTACACTTACATACCTTCCTATGAACATATCAATGTGAAACTAATTTCTTTTTTCTGCACTTGATTCTTTATAATCTAATAATGCTACTGGTACTTTTCCTATAAAAACGTCATAACTTATGATAAATGTAGGATTTCAATTAAATGTGGTCAATTTTATACCTAAACCAACCGTGCTACAACAAATTGTGCTTCCTGACTCACCTACCGTTAAGACAAGTTGTTTAGCGAAATGAAAATTCTCTTTGAGCTTGAATTCATACCATTTATAGATAAGAATACCATATATCAGTGAAATGAGAGTTTTGTGCTAAGAGGGGAAAAAGCCCTCTCAAGCGCATTAAACACCAGCAATATGAAACTCTATGCTTATGATCTTCTTTGACGTGTTTAAATAGTTAGTTAAGACCTTCAGAACACATTCATTTTCAATACACAAATTAAGATGTTTTTGATGAAATCTGAGAGCTTTCTGAGCCTGCATAAACAGCAATGTTTTTTTACCATGTTCAAGGTCCAGAAAGGTAGTAAGGACATCGATAAAACAGTCCATGTGACATCAGTGGTTCAACCACGATTTTATGAAGCTGCTTACTTTTTGTGTAAAAAGAAAACAAAAATAACAAATTTATATCACATGGATGTCACTATTTTAACTATGTCCTTACTACCTTTCTGGGCCTTGAATGTAGTAGTTGCATTGCTGTCTATGTAGGTTCAGAAAGCTCTCGGATTTCATCAAAAACATCTTAATTTTTGTTCTAAAGATAAAGGTCTTATAGGTTTGGAACGACATGAAGGTGAGTAATTAATGACACAATTTTCATTTTTGGGTGAATCATTCCTTTAATGCTGCAAGTGCTTTGGACAACTTGGGTTGTGGCCTTTTTTGCTGCGGTTTATTCTGTAGCTATTTTTCAATCTTTTTTTTTTACAATAGAAATCCTTTTTCAGTATCGTAAAGTGACATGATGGAGATTGCAAGTGCAGAAATCATTGATGACTGTTTTCATTAACAAAAGCTGTAGATTTAATCACACTATGCTGGAGGGTCTGGTTTGTGTCGGAGGGTGTTTAATGGTTTGTGAGCCGAGGTTCACTCTGTTATTTGTTCTCTTCCAGTGCCGGTGTTTAACTTCCATGAAGGTCCGGTGTTTCAAATAGCCCCGCTGGATAAGCTGAGCGGAGCGAGCGTGCTGAGCGCAATGGGTCTGGGTTTCCTCCTGTTTCTCCTCATCTTCATCGACCAGAACATCGTAGTGTCTCTCACAAATGCACCCGAAAACAGGTTCATGTCTTTTGAAATTAGTTTCAGCTAGACTTGTTTTGAAAACATCTCACCGCTCATACAAATGACTTTATCACAAAAAACAACAACAACAACAAAAAACTACATACAATGCCCTTCACAAATATTGGCACCCTTGGTAAATATGAGCAAAGGCAGCTGTGGAAATAAATCTGCATTGTTTATCCTTTTGATCTTTCATTAAAAAAGTCACAAAATTTCAACCTTTCATTGAAGTAAAACAATAGAAAGTTTGGGGGAAACCTTATTATTAAATTATTTTTTTTCTCTAGTTCGTGTTGGCCACAATTATTGCAACATCCTTGTCCTGAGATAACAGCTCTGAATTTTCTCCTATAATCTCTGATGAGTTTAGAGAACACCTGACAAGAGATCAGAGACCATTCCTTCATATAGAATCTCTCCAGACCCTTGGCTCTCTCCAGATGTTGGTTCTTCTCCTCTTCAGTTCACCCCAACAATTTTCTAAAGGGTTCACGTCAGGGAACTGGGACGGCCATGGCAGAAGCTTCATTTTGTTCTCAGTGACACATTTTTGTGTTTGTTTTGGATCATTGTGCTGATGGAATATCTAAACACGGCCCATTATAAGATTTCTAACAGTGACAGTCAGGTTTAGATGTTTTTTTTATCTCTTAGTATTTGATTGAATCCATGATTCCATGTATCTAAACAAGATGTCCAGGATCTTTGGCAGAAAAATAGGCCTAGAACATTAAGGATCCAGCAGTTTATGTAAATGTGGGCATGTGGTACTTTTTATCCCTGTTTGCACCAAACCCATCTTGAGTGTTTGGTGCCAAAAAGCTCTTTTTTTAGTTTCACCTGACCATAGAAGCCAGTCCTGTTTGAAGTTCTAGTCGTATCTGACAACTAAATATGCTGGAGTTTATTTTTGGATGAGCGAGCAGGATTTCTTTTGAAACCCTCCTAAACAACATGTGGTGATGTAGGGGCTATTTTGAATTTTTTTTTAGGCTTTATGGCTCCAGGACTCAACTAATCTCTGCAATTCCCCACCTGTGCTCCTTGGAGAGCCTTTGGCCACTCAGAGTCTTCGCCTCACCATCCATTATGATGATATAGACCAGGGGCGGGGAACGTCGGTCCTGGAGAGCCGCAGCCCTGCATAGTTTTGCTTCAACCCTAATCAAACGCACCTAAACAAGCTAATCAAGGTCTGAAGGGTTACTAGAAAGCAACAGGCGGGTGAGTTTTAATTATGGTTGGAGCTGAACTCTGCAGGGCTGCGGCTCTCCAGGACCAGAGTTTGCCACCCCTGATACAGACACACATCCTCTTCTAGGCAGATTTGTAACATCTTTAGTTGATTGGAACTTCTTAATTATTGCCTTGATGGTGGAATTGGGAATTTTCAATGCTTTAGCTTTTTTCTTACAGCCACTTTCTCGTTTGTGAAGCTCAGCAATCTTGTTCTGCACATCAGAACTATATTCTTTGGTTTTACACCTTGTGTGGACAATTAAGGGAATTTGTCCTTTGTGTTCCTCATATTTATAATCTTGTGCAACAGGAAGTCATGGCTGGACAATTTCATGTTCCTGGTCACCCTGGTGTGCTAAAAAAATGTAAATATGACTGGGAATATACTTCAGAGATATTTTACTTATAGAATTTCTAGGGGTGCCAATAATTGTGGCCAACGTGAACTGGAGAAAAACATTTATTTCATAATGAGATTTTCTCCTCACTTTCCATCGTTTTACTTCAGTGAAATTTTGTGAATTTTTTGAATGAAAGATCAAAAGAATAAACAATGCAGATTTATTTCCACAGCTGTCTTTGCTCATATTCACCAAGGGTGCCAATATTTGTTTAATTTCTAATAAGGCACTAAACAGATTACACATACAGTTGAAGTCAAAAGTTTACATACACCTTGAGGAATCTGCAGAATGTTTTTTATTTATTTTACCAAAATAAGAGGGATCATACAAAATGCATGTTATTTTTTATTTAGTACCGACATGAATAAGATATTTCACACAAAAGACGTTTACAATGTAGTCCACAAGAGAAAATAATAGTTGAATTTATAAAAATGACCCCATTCAAATGTTTACACACGTTTGATTCTTAATGCTGTGTTGTTACCTGAATGATCCACAGCTGTGTGTGTGTGTGTGTGTGTGTTTTTTTTTTTGTTTAGTGATAGTTGTTCATGAGTCCCTTGTTTGTCCTGAACAGTTAAACTGCCAGCTGCTCTTCAGAAAAATCCTTCAGTTCCCACATATTCTTTGGTTTTTCAGCATTCTTGTGTATTTGAACCCTTTCCAACAATGACTGCATGATTTTGAGATCCATCTTTTCACACTGAGGACAACTGAGGGGCTCATATGCAACTATTACAGAAGGTTCAAACACTCACTGATGCTCAAGAAGGAAAAAAGATGCATTAAGAGCCAGGGGTGAAAACTTTTGAACAGAATAAGGATGTGTACATTTTTCTTATTTTGCCTAAATATCATATGTTTTTTCATTTAGTACAGTCCTTCAGAAGCTACGGAAGTTACTTACATGTTTCCCAAAAGACAACATTAGTTAAATTTACCCTGAACTTCAAATTCAAAAAGTTTTCACCCCCCCGGATCTTAAGGCATTGTGTTTCCAGTGAGCGTTTAAACCTTCTGTAATCGTTGCATATGAGTTGTCCTCAGTGTGAAAAGATGGATCTCAAAATCAAAATCTTTTTTGACATTATAAATGACTTTACTGTCACTTTTGATCAGTTGCACCCTTGCCGAGTAGCCCAAACTTTTGAACAGCGGTTTAGGTTACTGCATGACAACAATCAGCCCAATTCACAGTGAAATCTCATTGGTTCTTCTCTCCCTAGCTGCATATTAAATATCAAATGCATTATAATTAGTTTTCAGCATGTACATAACAGTGACGCATCGCTAGAAACTGGTCGCTTCACACCTGAATAGGACACTTGGTCAGATTGTGCATTGGTCTCAGTAGGGCAGCACTGTTGAACACTGTTGAATCGTGACTGTGTGTGTGTTTGTGTGCTACAGGTTACTGAAGGGCACGGCGTATCACTGGGACCTGACTCTGTCTGGCTTGATTAATATTTTGATGTCTGTGCTGGGCTTGCCGTGGATGCATGCTGCGTTCCCGCACTCCACTCTGCACGTCAGACAGCTAGCCATCGTGGAGGAACGAGTGGAGGGAGGACACCTTTATGAGACGTGAGCACACACCACAAACAATTACACTTGCAATCAATCTGTGAAGCACAAACGTCATTATACTAGCTATTGGCACGCTGTGCTTGGTTTTAAATGACTCCTCTGTGTGTGTACGTGTGCGTGTGTGTAGTATAGTGAGTGTGAAGGAGACGCGGGTGACCTCGCTCGTGGCTAACATCCTGATAGGTGTGAGCGTGTTTCTGCTGCCGGTGCCCCTGCAGTGGATTCCTAAGCCTGTGCTGTACGGGCTCTTCCTCTACATCGCTCTCACATCTATTGACGGCAATCAAATGTGCGACCGCATGGCTCTGCTACTCAAAGAACAAGTGAGTGTGTGTGTGCGTGTGTCTTTCATGAAAACAAAGGCAAATAAAAGTCATAGGTGTTGTACACATAAGAACACAGAATATAGAGCGGTGCACCCGCTGTGCAAATAAAGCAACAGAGCGCCCTCTACCTGTCATGGATAGAAATGTCTTGGTATTCAGTGATACATTTTGTGGCTGGATGCTTTGTGCATTTTTGAGCGTAAATGCCCTCCAAGATGCATTTGTGATGGATCAGGAGGTGGTTTGAGATGTATATGTCTGTGTAAATGCTGTGGATTGGCAAAATGTTTCATAATCGACTAGTTAGGGGGCTGTTTATTGCACAAAACTATAAAAGTCTTCAAAACAAAAGATTCAGTACAATTGGCTGAAAAGAAAGCAGAACGATTCAGCAGAATGAGTTTTGTTTTGATCCAAATTGTTTCTAACCTATTAATCTATTTTTCAAAAATATTAGGTTAATATACGTTTAGGCATAACCATATAATATAATATAATATAATATAATAAATTCACTTGTTAACTTCAGTATCTGATTAGTTGGTTGTTGATCTTGATATATATATATATATATATATATATATATATATATATATTTTTTTTTTTTTTTTTAATGTCTGACCTATTAAATATATTCATTAGGTTTATATATGTTTAAGCATAATAGTATAATATAATATAATATAATATAATATAATATAATGTAATATAATGTAATATAATATAATATATTAATCACTTGTTAACTTCACTAACTAATTAGTTGGTTGTTGGACAATTAGTCAAGCATCTTTTTTTTTTACATTTCTAACCTATTAAATCTATTTTTCTTAACTATTAATTTAATATACATTTAAGCATAACATAATATAATATAATATAATATAATATAATATAATATAAAATTAGCTTGTTAACTTCAGTAACTGATTAGCTGGACAATTAGTGAACCATCTTGCTATTTTTTATTTCTAACCTATTAAATCTGTTTTTTTTTTTAACTATTAAGTTAATATATGTTTAAGCATAATAATATAATATAATATAATATAATATAATATAATATAATATAATATAATATAATATAATATAATAAATCTAATCTAATACAATATAATATAATATTTTAATCACTTGTTAACTTCACTAACTAATTAGTTGGTTGTTGGACAATTAGTTGATCATTGTGCTATTTTTATTTTATTTTATTTTTTTACATTTCTAAGCTATTCTATTTTTCTTAACTATTAATTTAATGTACATTTAAGCATAACACTATAATATAATATATTATAATATAATATAATATAATAACATTGTGAAATATTATTGCAATTTAAAGTAAGAGTTTTGTATTTGAATATATTTTAATTATTCCAGATATTCCTGTGATGCAATGCTGGATTATTTGCATCATTACTCCAGTCTTC
The DNA here is from genome assembly GCF_022985175.1 of Labeo rohita. Classification (NCBI taxonomy): domain Eukaryota; kingdom Metazoa; phylum Chordata; class Actinopteri; order Cypriniformes; family Cyprinidae; genus Labeo; species Labeo rohita. Next base: position 12,046,918 of record NC_066881.1, on the reverse strand, counting down.
AGTGTCACACAATCCTTCTGAAATCGTTCTAATATGATTTGATGCTCAAGACGTTTCTTAAAATGATCAAGGTTGAAAACAGTTGTGCTTTGCTGAATAAAAGTATTATTTTTTTAGAAAAAAATGTTACTGAACCCAAACCTTTAAACAGTATTGTATTTTCTTTGAACTTTTTTAAAGCATAACAATTACATACTACATGTTACTGAATTATTTATTGAATATATTAATATATTAAACACACTTGTTGACCTTACTAATCGACTAGACTTAAACAAGCAATCGTAGATGAGGCTGTAGCAACCACAAAACTTAAAAGAGTAGAAAAAACTGCCTGGCATAATCACGGGCATGATCTCCATTAATTTGCATATAGCCCAGCAATAGATTTGATGTATATATCCTTACTGCGGATTGCGTAGGCTTATGTATGTGACCAGGTGTAAGTGAAATGTCCATACTGTAACCGATCTTAGTCCCATCAGGCAAGATGTTCAGCGTTCTACAAATGGATTTATCTGCATTATGACAGCTGTAGCCTATTCTATCTGTCTCTTATCTATATCTTTCATTTCTTTATCTCTGTTTCACTCTTTCTCAGACGTCCTACCCTCCCACTCACTACATCCGCAAGGTGCCGCAGAGGAAGATCCATTACTTCACTTTCCTTCAGATGGTGCAGCTGCTTTTTCTGTGTGCGTTTGGGATGTACCCTCTCCCGTATATGAAGATGATCTTTCCTCTGCTAATGTTTATCCTCATACCCATCAGGTGAGAACTGAAATGCCTCCAGTTCACGTCTGACTGTGTTCCCTGTGTTTTGCTGTGCATGTGTAATAAATAGTGTTTACTAAAGGTCATACTGCAGAATGATGAATGATGCTTTACACTGTGTGGCTTGTTCTTGATAGAAGAAAGAAAAAAATCTTTTGAAGTTTTCAGAAATGTACTCTTTGTAGTCATGCTTTCATATATTTTGAAATTGTCATGTGGTGTGTTTCAAGTAAAATAACAATATATTTTCAGGTAACACTTTACAATAAGGTTCCATTTGTTATTGTATTAACTAACATGAACAAACAATAAACAACAGAATTTTTACATTTTTGTTAATGTTATTAACAAATTATAAAATGTTAAGTTAAAACAAATTAAACCAGTACTTGAAGAGTTCAGATGCAAAACCAGCTAAAAGCCATCTCGGTCAAAAATGAGATAATGATACTGAGTGAATGCTCCTGACACATATTATACAGCCATCAAATACTTTTACTTCAAACTCGCTAAATTCCAGCCTCAGCCCAATCAGAAGTACCAGTACTTACATAGAAACCTATACAAAGTAGCCAGAAAGAAATGATAATTTTTAAAGAAAGAAAACGTCAGATGGATTTAGAGGTTTTTGCATCTGAACTTTTCACTTTATTTTCAAGGTTAAAAGTATTGGTAACACTTTACAATAAGGTTCCATTAGTTAACGTTAGTTAATGTATTAACTGCCATGAACAAACAATGAATAATACATTTGTTACATGATTTATTAATCTTTGTTGATGTTAGTTAACGAAAATACTGTCTTTCATTGTTAGTTCATGTTAGTTCACATCGCATTAACTAATATTAACAAGTACAACTTGTGATTTTAATAATGCATTAGTAAATGCTGAAATTAACATTAGCTAAGATTAGTAAATGCTGTAGAAGTATTATTCATTCTTAGTTCATGTTAACTAATGTAGTTTACTAATGTTAAAAAAGATTTATAATAAAAAAATTATAATAATAATAATTTAATATTTTAAGAGACTTACTGTTTTTTATGTTTTGTGTCATTATTATTATTATTATTATTATTATCATTAATTTTTTTTTTTGCATGTTGGTTGCACCACATGATTTGGTAGCAAAAAAAAAAAAAAAAATATATATATATATATATATATATATATTATATATTTTATTTATGTATATATATATATATATATATATATTTATTTTTTTATTTATATATATATATATATATATATATTAATAATGAATAAAAATAATTAATAATTAATAAAAAATAATGGAAAAAATCAAAAGTTTTTGAATAGTAAGACTTAATATTTTTAAAGAAATCTCTTCTGCTCACCAAGCCTACATTTATTTGATCCAAAGTACAGCAAAAACAGTACAATTTTGAAATATTTTTACTATTTAAAGTAACTGTTTTTTATTTTAATATATTTTAAAATGTAATTTATTCTTGTGAATTCAAAGCTGAAGCATCATTACTCCAGTCACACAATCTGTCAGAAATCTTATTTATTTATTTATTTATTTTAATGAATTACAAAAACTTTTTATCTCAGACAAATGCTGATTTTTGGATCACTATAATCCTGTAGTATAATCACAAATAATCCTGAAACAATGTACTCAACTGTTCTGTTTTAAAAATTGATAATAATAATAAAAATACATGTTTCTTGAAAAGCAAATCAGCATATTAGAATGATTTCTGAAGGATCATGTGACACTGAAGCCTGGAGTAATGATGCTGGAAATTCAGCTTTGATCAAAGGAAATAAATTACATTTTAAAATACAACCAAACAGAAAGCAGTTATTTTAAATAGAGAAATATTTCACAATATTACTGCTTTTGCTGTATTTTGGATCAAATAAATACAGGATTGGTGAGCAAAAGAAACTAAAAAGCATTAAAATGCTTACTGTTCAAAAACTTTTGACTGTTAGTGTACATTTTCTTAATTCTCTATTTGTATATAAATAACATACCTGTAATTGTGTCTCCGTCTCAGGAACTGTCTACTGCCCAGGATCATTGAGGCTAAGTACCTGGACATTATGGATGCACAGCGCATGTAAACGCATGCACACTGAGCCTCTGAGCAAAGGACTCTGGGAATTGTATTTCTGAAATGCAAAACTCTGGGAGGAAAAACAAACTGATTCTAGTGTTTAACAGCAGACATTCTGGTGAAGCACTGAACGAGTTAAGAGAGAGAGATTAGAAAAGAAGGATATTTGAAGACAGAACGAGAGGGGGAAGACGAGATGCCTGTTCAAAACAGAGTAGAATGACAGACCGCCGTCTGACTGTTTGACTATTGACCTTGGTCAGTCACTGCTTCTCTCATGATCTGAATAGTACACCAAAGCCCCCCCGGCCCCCCTCTCTCTCTAGTCTATTCTGATGTATCCATGCATCACAAACACTTGATTTACGAGACGTAGGAAACCATCACACGTATTCGCGACAACTGTGCCATGACTAAATTACACAAGTGTTTACTCCATCCGACCATAGTGTTCTCAAACACAAATACAGCTGTCGAACAAGAGACTGAACTGAATCTGTAGCAATACCTCTTAATGCTGAACGACGACATGCACACACACCCAGTGCAAAACCTCTCATACTTCAAGTAAAAAAAAGCTGTCGGTGGCAGATTTTCCAGTGCATTTTGGTACATATCAGTGCAAATAAGTAATAACGAAGTGAGCATGGACCAAAAGAATAAGAACTCACCTTAGGAAACTGTGTCTCATAGCAATACAGCGGATTTATTAGAGGCTATCAATATTTTAGAGTTTTCTAAAGAGACTTTTCTTTTGAGGTAGTTTGGATACCCACTGATGTGTAGAGAATGTATCCTAAGCGCTGGGGTTTCAGGGAAATGGAAAAAAAAAAAAAAAACAGGCAGCATTTCTGCGGACCTTACTCACTGCTGAATGGACTCTGACATTTAAGCTTTGCACATCACAAGACACCACATCTGTGTACCTTCCCCAGTCACACACACACACACAAACACACAGAGAAAGGCATGATTATAAACAATGCCCAAAAGAAAGGCTCTTAAACGCACACTATCATGTCTGTCCATCTCACAATATATTTAAAACAGAGAAGGCATGCCTTTTATAAGACATTGAAACTTTTGATTTGTATTACTATTATGTAATTTGTTGTGTTATTATTAAAGCAACTAGAAATAATGGTCAAATGAAGGTATAGTACCTTTATATCCCTACTTTATAATCGTTTGTAGTCTTTCTGAATAAAAGAAGTCGGAAGACGCTGATATCTCTCATGATTTTGACCCATCGAAACCATGTTACGTTCTTAGAGAAAGCGACGTTGTAAACAAAGGCGCACAAATGGAGAAAGGCTATAAAAGCGAGCACCTGTGCACTTAATCGTAGGCAATATGAGATTAGAGAAAGCTGAGAACCAGATTCGACTGCTTTTCGTCACGGAGAGGTTTAAGCTTCAGAGAAAGAGAGAGAGATTAGATGTACTGTTAAAGAAGTTGGTTTTCTCTTGAACATAATCAGCATTCCCGTTTCTCTCTCTATCTTCCCTGTAACGGTATCATAGTTCTTCTCCTTGAGTCCAGATCGCTGGTGTAAAAACAACCTCCCTTCAGTAATCCTGTTTGTCATTGGACATCTCTCAGTATTTACTGTAATATTGAAGTATTCAGCTTTAATTTGTGATCGCTCACACCTGGGTGGGGTATGTTGACGAGTTCTGTTCTGTGCTGTTTAAATATTGTTTTGGATTTTTTTTTTTGTTTATTTTCTAATCATGAATGTATACTGTGTAGATTTTTATATAGCACATAAAAAAGATCCATTGTTGAATTGATTTTGTCAAACAGATAAGCTAAATTTGTAAACTGCAATATGTAAAAACTATGGTAAATAAGAGACATGTTTATTGGAAGGATTGTATGGGTTTAATAGGGGTATGCTATACACTGAAATCTAGATCATTTCAAGCTGATTGCCAAATAAAGAGATATATTGATACCCATCTGTTTCAGCTCTTCTCTATTTTCTATTTACACTTATTTTTCATTGCTAATTATCACAGTTTCGTTTTTAAAACTGGTTTAATCATGTTTTTTACTAGTATAGAGCAGGGTTGCCAACTCTCACGCATTTGGCGTGAGACACACGCTTTCAGGCTCTGTCTCACGATCTCACTCTGACCATGTAAATCTCACGCCAAATTGGCAACCCTGCTTGCGATTTTAAACAAAGTTTAGCTTTCAAATGTTGTAAGTTTTAATACGTGGTCACGTGATTCACGGAGCTCCGCAAACAAACCAGCGTTGACAGTATATTTGAATGTGTTTAAGTAGGATAGAGAAGACAGCTTCAATATACAGGTATTGACAGCTTTTTTTTATGTCGATGTCATTTACAGTATAATTTTATCATGGAGAGTGATGGAGAGGCAACCTTTACGAAAATTAAACATGGTTTTATTACAAAAAAAAAAAAAATCCATGGTTACTATAGTTAAACCATGGTAACCACAAATTAACCATGGTCTTGCTACCATGGTATTTGTAGTAAAACTATGGTTATACAAATAGTAATCAATGCACCAAAAAACATGGTTACTACACTTTTACTATAATAAAACCATGGTTTAGTATTCATAAGGGTTACCCTCAGGTTTTGCTTACTTATGTGACCATGCATGTTCTATATTTTAGTTCAATAATATTTCTTTAATATTTTAAGGAGATCATATATACATATATACAAGTAATATATATATATATATATATATATATATATATTACTTATATTACAATTAGTGTAGTATTTTAGGTTAAATAGAGAAAAGGGTTTTAAACTCCAATGCAAAGAAGCAAATTAGATTTGTGTTCAGAACAAAAAAAATATTTGTAATGCCATGGTTTACCCACTAGGTACCTGTATGGCTCTTTACTAAATATATCTAGAATATTGCAGGTTATACCTGCTTACATATTTTTAAGTTTTTCATTTGAATAAATATTTTGAAATGATTAAACACTCTATTTTTAAATGTGAAATTTAAAAAGTTAATAACTTTCATCCTTTTGTAATGTTAACACACAATGAATGCAAGCAAATACTGAATTTAAAACCAAGTGTAAAATGTTGCTAAAAAGGCATTCAGCTGCATTTTTATCCCCTTATATGTACAGTATATACACATAAATAGATATGGAATCGAGATTGCCACCCCTCCCTCCAACCCAACCCCCACTCCAAAAAAAATAAATAAAAAATCTCACTCCAAGTTGAACTTAAAAGTTGGCAAGAGTGTTTTCATGACACATGGCAGCATGGAATGTAAACAAACTTGCATATTTCGCTAATTATTGCTGCTGAAAACTGTCAATTATTGTCAAGTTTTGGGCTGTATTAATCAGTCAGACTGGGAAAAACATTTGTAGTACTACAGACTGACAAAAGTTGACAAATCAAGGAGAAGAGTGCAAAAAAAAAAAAAAAAAACAGGACTGTTTGTGTTTGGCCAAGCTGAACCAAGATTTCCAGGGCAAGAATCTTGGCAACATTCATGTTCTTATCATTTCCGGTCAAATATTGGTGAAATATTAGGCTAATATCTTAATTAATACTGCTTGTGCGTATCTTTACCACCTATTAACTTTAGTTTGTCAAAATATTGCACCCTTTCCTACTTACCAAGTTTTTCTCTAGATAATTTAGCAGCTTCCACACGTTTTTTCTGTGGTTTAGACAGCATAAATTAGCAGAACTATTTATTCAGTAGTACATTATACAAGCAATCCACACTGATGTTTACATCCGAGTACCGCCAATATGGCCGCGCATCCGGGTAACTGACCAAATTGTGCCATAAGTGCAAACCCTCTATATTTATAAACTTTTTTTTGTAGGTTAAAATGTAGGCATTAACTGCCCTCTGCTGGTCATGTTAAGTATAGTTATCAACAGCATTACAACCCCTATTGATAGGACATATGATTCATTCCCGCGAATCGGTTCCTTTGAACAGTTCGTTTCAATTAAGTGGTTCAAATAACGATTCAGAGTGGCTGTACTCAACATTATTACTGACAGGCTTTTAAAAAGCCTTCATCACTTGAATTAAGATTGTAATAATTTAATTTTAAAGCACATCCACCACACAATCAGACTTTAGCACCTTTTTACTTACAGATTGTTCTAAGGTTAAATTCATATTTAAAGATACAGTTTAATAGCAATGATACTGTAACATAGCTATGACAGGAAACATTGACATATAACAGTGCTTTGGAAAAAACAGTTAGTCTTAAAAAATAAAGCATATACAGAAAAGCAAACAGGAAATAAAACAGTTAGCCTATTAAATATGCATGTGCCCTATTCTGTGTTCTAAACTCTTAAAAAAAAAAAAAAAAAAACATTGGTGTTTCATAAGGTATAGCAATCAATGCAATTTGGGAAAGAAATCAGTCAAATGTGTATCTGTGTGAAAATATTCAAATGTAACCCCTGATAGCACACATACATCACAGAGACTGTCTTTACAGTATGTTTGATCAAATGCAGGCTGAAGATGTGATCAGGAAAGTGTTTTTTGTGTGTGTGAAAGATGTATTTAATGTGTCAATAAATGTTTTAGTACTCTTATGTGAATTCTCTTATTTTAGTAATTATGAATATGAAAAATAAATATAACCATGAGTTCACAGTTGAAATTAGGCCTAAGAAATACCTCTTTTCACCTTTAACTTTTCAACCAAATTTTAACGTTGTTTAGACATCTGGCATTGTCATTTTTTTTTAGTTATTTGGAAGATGTGTTTTTTAGTGTGTTTGCTCATCTGCAATACATCTATAGGACGTTTCCTGTCAGATGTCAAATATAAGTCTATTAGATGTCTTTAAGATGTTTATGATTTAGAATATGTAAAACTGACATCTTACAGACGTCTGTCAGATGTTTGTACACAGCAGATTAAAATATCAAGATTTAAATACACATTTTCTCAGTAACAGATTACAGTATATGTTCATTTGTAATTAAATTACATAACTAGTTACGCCCCAACACTGATAAACATTACAACAAATTGCACACACGTGTTTATTGTGTTTTATTTTAATTTTATTTTTTCTGCCTTAAAATATGTTTTAAATGTTATCTTTCAGCTAGATGTGGATAGTGTTAATAAAATGCTATAAATGTCATATATTAAAAATAAAGTATGCCTAATGTGTGTGTGTGTGTGTGTGTGTGTACTTGTTTTTGCTACATAGAGGGGACCAAATGTACCCACAAGGACAGTAAAACCTGAAATTTTTGACATTGTGGGGACCGGCCTGCAGTCCCCACAATGTTAAAAAATGTTTAAAAATAGTAAATGATGTTTATCTGAAGGTGTCGCGATGCAAACATCTTTTCTGTGAGGGCTAGGTGTGTGTGTGTGCGCACCTGGTATTTATCACGTTATGGGGACCACATTTGTGAGGTCCCCATGAGGAAACAAGCTTATAAATCATGCAGAATGAGTTTTTTTGAGAAAGTAAAAGTGTGCACAGTCTCCTGTGAGGGCTAGGTTTAGGTGTAGGGTAGGTGTAGGGCGATAGAAAATATGATTTGTACAGTATAAAACCCATTACGCCTATGGAATGTCCCCATAAAACATGTAAACACAACATGTGTGTGTGTGTGTGTATGTGTTATTCGTTCAAAATCCCAGTAGTCTTCAGAAAGTTATACAATTTGTAATTTGTGATATTTTTTCTATCCAGTTATTAAGGTAACCTTCTCACCAAATCACTAAAATCCTCGGTTCACTTCACTCGGCTCATTGCAAATCGGACATGACCGAGAGAGACGATTCTAGATTCAGTCGGTGATTCAGTGAAAAGATCCGACTCAACAGAATGATTCGTTACGAAATCGGACGCTCTGTCGCTGGGTCCAACAACAAACGCCTGTTACGAAAACACCTGACTCCTTATCTGACAGCTGTTATTTTAAGCGTCCTTTAACATCTCGTTTACTCTCCATTAAGTTAAGCTTCTGTAATATCACTCTGCTCGTGCACGTATGCTACTAGTGTGGCAAGCATTTCGTTGTGTTGTTCGTGGACGCGCTGTGTGATGAGGCCGCGGAGGTGGGCTGAGTTTGCAGTGATCAGCAGCAGATCTCTCCTCCTCTCTCTGTCGGGCAAACACGTGTGTAACGGCAGCAGGCGGCACCACGGCACTCTCATGGCTGAAGAGGCCAAAAAGCTGGCAGCTTTTGCTGCTGTGGACAACCACATACAGGTGAGATTATGTATTTACCTTCGCTGCTACACATTTCCACCAGTTACAATAGTTTGATAAACAGGCGCAGTAAACACTTTAGGAGGCGTGACTAAACATGCGTAGCGAACACGATGCATATCGATGTTATTAAATTAATGTTACGCTTCAACCGACTTGCAGCACTGGTGTTTTGTATTTGCTGTGGCTAACTGCTTTAACAGTTAACTTACAGTATGTAGTGAGTATCCGCTGCGACACTTCAGCTGTATTCATGCTAGCTGGGATGCTACATGTTAGATTGTAGTGAAGTACGCTAGTAACTTAAGTAAGCGAGGGTAGATCAGTTGTGTATATTTACGCAGCGGGTTTCTTTAAACATACAGTAAACTAGGTGATATAAGGTGCTAATTCTGCTCAAATTAAACCTTTAGCGATTAGCATGTTTGGAAATAGCTAAGGGTGCTGTCTGTGTGTACTATAAATAATAAATTGGGGGTCAGTTGAGTGATTCAGTCAGTGGTACAAAGACGACCAGCAATTTGAACTTTGGCCTCTTCAAACCTCAGACTTTTGCAAAAAACAGACTACCTTTAGTGGCATTACTGTGGTGGTATTTCCAAAACAATAGTCACTTTTCTGCTTAAAAGTGTGTTAGATATGTTTAGTAACATGTTTAAATACAAAAATGCTATTTTTATGTGTAAATTATATACTTCATTGAAAATGAACGTAAAACTGCTCTCTTAAAACTTGGTTTAATCAGCTTTCTCAACATATCAAACTCATGACCTTGGTGTTGCAAGCGCTTTGCTTTACTGTTTGAGCTGCAGGAATATTTCCTGACAGTTAAGGGCCTCTTTTTACTGACCCTTTGTAGAAAGAAATAATGAATTTGGGTCTTATTATGAATGTTGTGTTTGCTTTAAAGGAGAAGTTCACTTCCAGAACAAAAATTTACAGATAATTTACTCACCCCCCCTTGTCGTCCAAGATGTTTGTGTCTTTCTTCAGTTGTAAAGAAACTATGTTTCTTAAGGAAAACATTTCGGGAAGTATCTCCATATAGTGGACTTCAATGGTGCTCCCAAGTTTGAACTTCCAAAATGCAGCTTCAGATGGCTCTAAATAAGGGGCTTATCTAATGAAATGATCAGTTATTTTCTAAACAAATCGACAGTTTATATACTTTTTAACCTCAAATGCTCGTCTTGTCTATTCTGTGCGATGCGCATGCAAACTCTGTGTAATCCGGGTCAGTGCAGTTAGGGAATGTCGAAAAACTCCCATCTCATTTTTTCCTCCAACTTCAAAATACATCGCTGCAGAAGTACCAACCCACTGTTTACAAAGTGAAAATGCAAAGAAGATCAAACGGCTTTTACAAATCAGGTAAAACAGCGATGTAGGACTATTTTGAAGTTGGAACTTCAAAAAAACATAGTTTCTTATCAACTGAGGAGAGAAAGACATGAACGTGATTGGGGTGAGTAAATTATCTGTGTGAGTGTTTTGTGTGGTTATGCCTATGCAATAAAATTTGCCTGCTCATTTCTCTTTCAGAATAATCAGGTAGTTGGTGTCGGCAGTGGCTCAACTATAGTCTATGCTGTGGACAGGTTGGGTAAGACATTTAATCTAATATTATCTACTCATCCTCTCAATCATGATAATTGCTAAAGGATGATGTTTTCATTCTAGCTGAGAGGGTCAGACAGGAGAAGCTGAATATTGTGTGTGTTCCTACATCATTCCAGGTTAGTATTCATTTATTTTGAGCTATAACACTAGAAAACTCCTGAATTTTATAACTAACAGATTTGAATTGTGTTTATCCAGGCCCGTCAGCTGATTCTGCAGCATGGTCTCACTCTGTCTGATTTAGACAGACATCCTGAGGTGAGTTTGGGCAGAGACGGCATGAAAACAGGCAGCTGGATTGAGTGAATTGCAGTGTTCAATATAGCAGCTTCAGGAAGACAATAGAAAAGTAAAAAAAAGATGATTTAGACAACTTAAAGTGATAGTTCACCCAAAAAATGAAAATTACCTGATTTACTCAGCCTCAAGCCATCCTTGGTGTATATGGCTTTTTTTTTTTCCCTTTCAGACAAATACAATTAGAGTTATATTAAAGGAGAACTCCACTTCCAGAACAACAGTTTACAAACAATTTACTCACCCCCTTGTCATCCAAGATGTTCATGTCTTTCTGTCTTCAGTCGTAAAGAAATTATGGTTTTTGAGGAAAACATTTCTTCATATAATGTGCCTCCGATTTTGAACTTCCAAAATGTAGTTTAAATGCAGCTTCAGAAGGCTCTAAACGATCCCAGCCAAGGAAGAAGGGTCTTATCTAGCTCGTGTAGCACAGGCTCTGAGATCCGCGTTCACGACACTACGTACTATTGAATCACGTCGAAAGGTCACGTGGAACTACAGACCCAGTGTTTACAAAGCGAATGCACAAAGACTAACAAAGAGCAAGTAAGTCGAACGCTGCTTACAAACAAAAAGCTACAACGATGTCGGACGATTCTGAAGTTGTAGGAGAAAATGAGATGGATTTTTTTGTCGTTCTCTACCTTTTTGAGCTGGAGTACACAGACGATGAACTTAAACGTGATTTGTAGTAGTGTTAGGAAGTTCATCACATGACAGCCCGATAAGATGAACGAACGACTCGAAAAACCCAAAGACTCAAAACAAGTGGACTAATTCCAGCACAGAACCTAATAGGATGTTGCGAATGTGTGACTGAATGAATCACTCCCTGAGACGACTCGTTCTTCCCGAGTCACATTGAAGATCCGTTCAAAATGAACGAATCATTCAAGAACGTGCATTCCAGAGCCTGTGCTACATGAGCTTTTGTGCTTAAAAAGTATACACAATTTTTTTTTTTTTTTTGAAAAAAAAATGACTGATCGTTTCGCTAGATAAGACCCTTCTTCCCTGGCTGGGATCGTTTAGAGCCTTTTGAAGCTGCGTTTAAACTACATTTTGGAAGTTCAAAATCGGGGGCACAATTGAAGTCCATTATATGAAGAAAAATCCTGAAACATTCTGAGGAAATGTTTTCCTCAAAAACCATAATTTCTTTACGACTGAAGACAGAAAGACATGAACATCTTGGATGACAAGGGGTGAGTAAATTATTTGTAAATTGTTGTTCTGGAAGTGGACTTCTCCTTTAAAAAATCTCCTGGCTCTTCCAGTTTTTTTTTTTTTTTTATAATGGCAGTGAATGGGTGTTAAGATCTTAAAGTCCAATACAGCGCATCCATCCATCATAAAAAAAGTGCTCCACACAGCTCTGGGTGGTTAATAAAGACCTTCTGAATCGATGAGTTTGTGTAAGAATAATATCCATATTTAAAAATGTATAACCCATAATCTCTAGCTTCTAGTAACTGTCGCATGCATGTTCATGAGAGAGTGGCACTCCAGCGGATGACGTTTGCGTAACGCAATCTCTGGCGTGAACCAAGTTTTGTTCACAGTTAAGGAAAACCAGTCTCCTCGTGGCCTATATCGAAATCCTCCAACATTTTCCTTTAAAAATCCTCATTTTGTACTTTCTTTTATTGTCTTTTAGCTGGATGTAGCGATTGATGGAGCTGATGAGGTTGATGCTGCTTTGACGCTGATTAAAGGAGGAGGGTATGATTGGAAAATCTGTTTAATTCAAGTGTTTTTTTATATTTCCTTTCATTTTCATTTGTGTGAAACGCTTGAGGTGTCATCTGATCTAGTGTCATGTCCTTTTCTTTTCCTCCCTCAAAATAGAGGATGTTTAGCCCAGGAGAAGATTGTGGCTGGTTGTGCCAAACACTTCATTGTCATCGCAGACTATAGGTTTGTATGTGGTGTCAGACAGATGTTTTTATCCAAAGTGACTTCATTTCATGCATTTCCTGGGAAATCAGCTCACTGCGTTGCTAGCACTGTGCTCTATTGTTTGAGTTACAATATTTGGTATATATTTAGTCTCCCATAATTACTGCTGATCAGACTGCTGATCACTGCATGTAGTGAAACAGTGGTTATGTTTCATCATAATCCAGCCTGTGATTGCTGTAATTATGTAAGGGTGTCTTCCACTGGAAGTGTTTGTGTGATGTCATTTTATTGCCTGTGTGGGTAGAAAGGACTCGAAGGCCTTGGGGCAGCAGTGGAAGAAAGGTGTGCCGGTGGAGGTCATTCCTATGGCGTATGTGCCTGTGTCCAGAGCCATTGCTCGGCGCTTTGGAGGAGAGGCTGTGCTGAGGATGGCAGTCAATAAAGCTGTAAGAGTCTTGAATTACAGTGTTATTAATATTTTGAATGTTCTTATTTTGACTGCTTATTATGTTATACTTTCTATTACATTATATATAAAACATTTATTTGACATAACTTTTTTTTATCAAATTTCATCTAGTGATATCAGTTTGTATGCTCACTTGAGGTGGTTTTTGACTTGTGCAAAAAAGGGTTAATGCAAAAAAATAAATTCCTCCATGCACATCACAAAAGTCCTGTGACTTTGCGCTATGGGACAGCGTAACCTGACTAACCAGTGGACCGATCATGCTGCACAGCATCTGAAATGTTGTTATGGTCCTTCTAAAATGCATGAGCAAAGTCTGTCGTCAAAATATTTCTGTATAATTGCCTCCCAGAACTCTATTACACGACTGCGTTACCAAACAGCAGGCATCATCTTCGAAAGCAATGATTGCAATTATTGTGTTTCATCTGCTCGCTCTGAAGCGCAAGTAATTTATTGAATATGAAAATTATTATATTCAGTGCCCTTTTCTTAGTGATATTTAGTGCCAGTTTATGTTACAATTTGTTGACTTTGACTTGTTGGATGGAAAAAGTGCTTATTAGTAAATTATTTTAACATTAGTTAAAGGAGACATATTATACCCCTTTTTACAAGATGTAATATAAGTCTCAGGTGTTCCCTGAATGTGTCTGTTAAGTTTCAGCTTAAAATATTCCACAAATCATTTATTGTATAATTTTAAAAATGCCTCCTTTTCCAGAATGGGGCTGTGCCATTACAGCTTGTACCTCGAAAACTATGCTAAAAAACGTATGTTTGGTTTAAATGTAATGTCTGTCGCACTGAAATCATGTGTTTTAAAGCCATATCAGTTAAAAATTCTGACATATGGTTTTCTAAGCACACACATACGAAGCACACGCACAGAAAGCAGCTGTCGCACGGCATGTTTATATTAGATCTGTATGGCAGCAGCGTAATATACAGTAAATAAATCAATGAATTCACTGCTCTCGTCTCCTCTGAGGCTGGGACTCTAAATAGTGTTCTGTGCTCATCTGTGCAGCCAACGACAGAAGAGTTAGCATGCTTTGCTCACTTTCGCCATAGCATCAGAACTAGTACGCCATTGTCGTTTGCGAAAACACAGTGGCGGCACTATGTGTGGAAATGTGTAGATTAAGGGGCGGTAATATTATAATAAGATCCCCTGCCTATGAAATCTGAGCGGCTCGTTTTTTCACAAACTTGAACTTTGCTTACCAAAAATTAAATTACTGGGTTGTTCTTTTTCACGTTTTCTGGGTTAATAGATGCCCCAGAGACCCATTTATAGCACTTAAACAAAAAAAAACAAAAAAAGTCAGATTTTCATTATGTGTCACCTTTAAATTCACAGCTATTAATGGAAACTTTTGGAGGAGAACTAAGTCATTACATCTGTGTTTTCTGCACGATTTTGGGTATTATTTTTTTGACATGCTCCCTTGACTTTTTTTTTTTTTCCTTCTAAAATCTTATCTTCATTTTCCTAGAAAGTAGCAGTGTTCCTTGTACTTCCTCGTAATCATTTCTTTAAAGGAGAAGTCCACTTCCAGAACAACAATTTACATAAAATTTACTCACCCCCTTGTCATCCAAGATGTTCATGTCTTTCTGTCTTCAGTCGTAAGGAAATTATGGTTTTGAGGAAAACATTTCAGGATTTTTCTCCATATAATGGACTTCATTGGTGCCCCGACTTTGAACTTCCAAAATGTAGTTTAAATGCAGCTTCAAAGGGCTCTAACAATCCCAGTCGAGAAAGAAGGGTCTTATCTAGCGAAACGAGTGTTTTTTTTTTCGAAAATTTGTATACTTTTTAAGCACAAAAGCTCTTGTAGTACAGGCTCTGGGATGCGCGTCCACAATGCTATGAATTAGTGATGGGTCATTCTTGAAGGCACAACATCCTATTAGGTTCTGCGCTGGAATTAGTTCACCTGTTTCGAGTCTGTGGGTTTTCGAGTCGTACCCGAAAACTTTTCAGATAAGAGGTGAGCTAATCATAGACTAAAGACTCAGGTAAACAATGAATTAATCTTTTCTGTTTCTTATATCATTATAGTTTTGTCTTGTTTGTAGTGTGATCAACGTTTGTGTAAGCAGTAGATGTGTTAGGGGAAGTAACACGTAACATTTTAATTATATTTTGCAAAAATGAACAAAATTACACAAAAAGATTTGTTCATTTTGCTGAATGAGACTTAAAGGTCCGAGTCAGTAAAATGATCCGAACTTCCCATCACTACTACGAATCATGACGAAGTTCATCATCTGTGTAGAGTATGGCGAAAAACTCCATCTTATTTTCTCTTTCAACTTCAGAATCGTCCGACATTGCTGTACCTTTTTGTTCGTAAACAGCGTTTGACTTACTTGCACTTTCTTAGTCTTTGCACGTTCGCTTTGTAAACACTGGGTCTGTAGTTCCGCCTGTGTTCTGCGTGACCTTTTGACCTGATTCAATAGTATGTAGCGTCGTGAACGTGCATCCTAGAGCATGTGCTACACAAGCTTTTGTGCTTAAAAAGTATACTTTTTTTTTTTTTTTTTTTTTTTTTTTTTTTTTTTCCTTAAGAAAAATGACGGATCATTTTGCTAGATAAAACCTGTCTTCCTGGGATCATTCAGAGCCCTTTGAAGCATTTAAACTAGATTTTGGAAGTTCAAAATCGGGGCATCAATGAAGTCCATTATATAGAGAGAAATCCTGAAATGCTTTCCTCAAAAAACAATTTCTTTACGACTGAAGACAAAAAGACATGAACATCTTTGACAAAGGAGTTGAATAAATTATGTGTGAATTGTAGTTCTGGAAGTGGACTTCTCCTTTAAGTAGTGGGCGTCTATGATGATTTTTCTTTATAATTTTTTAACTTTAGGGTCCAGTGGTTACTGATAACAGTAACTTTATCCTGGATTGGAAGTTTGAGCATGCACAGAACTGGAAAGAGGTCAACACAGCCATCAAGATGATCCCAGGTCAGTACAGATGAACATCTTTCTTTTCTTTGTAGACTGCAGATGTTCTGCTGACCAAGGTGGCATTTATTTGATCAAAAATACAGTAAAAACAGTAATACTGTGAAATATTATAACAACTTAAAATAACTGATTTCTATATAATTATATTCTGTAAAATGTAATTTATTCCTGTAATGGCAAAGCTGAATTTTCAGCAGCATTACTCCACTTCTTAGATATTCCAATGAATGAATGTCTGTCTAATGTCTTCTTATCAATGTTGAAAACAGTTGTGCTGCTTAATATATATATATATATATATATATATATATATATATATATATTTTTTTTTTTTTTAAGATTCTTTGATGTTTTAAAAGTTTAAAAGCACAGCATTTAATTTTTTTTTTTTTTTTTATAAAATTTTATAAATATTTACCATCTTTTTTGGGACTTTTGATCAATATAAGTGCCTTTGCTAAATAAAATATTTATTTCTAAAATATTTATTTCCATCTGTAAACCATTGAACAGCAGTGCATGTATTCCTAAGCACAAATTAATTTCTCTCTTTCTGTAAAGGTGTGGTTGAGACGGGTTTGTTTGTGGAAATGGCTGAGCGGGTGTACTTCGGTATGGAGGATGGGAGTGTTAAGACTAGAGACCCTCCTATCAACTAAAAAGATCCTTCCTCTGCTCTTGCGATAGACCAGCCTGCACACCTCAAGTGCCGTTCAAATACACAGACTCTGGCAGCTCTTTCCCTACAGGTTCTTTTATTTTCTGTTACAGATTCCATGACATGTCTGATCAGTACCTCTCATGCTGCTGTACACACGAAATATCGATTTTTACACAACAAAGCAACCTTAGATTTTCAGACCTTTCAGATATTCCTGTGTTCCTCTGGACAGTTCTGCTTACGCTGGGCCGGAGTTTGTTAGCGACTGTCTATACTTGACATCTACAGTGTCAGTTTGCCTTTTGTGCTTCTTTACGTAGCCATGAATGTTGTCTTACATAGGCATCTGTACAAATGTATGAATATTGTGGCTTGCGTCTGTGCCTCCATAAATGTATATTTCCACACAGCATAGTTGCTAGCCTTGCAAATGCATGCTGCTTTTCTCACTCAAATTCCATTGTTAGTATTGTTTCTGTGGGTTTGTATGATCATTTTGAATCGGTTTCGTTTGATGATGACAGGTTTTCTCAGACGCTCCAACGTGAAACCTCAAGCAGAACTAGTGGCCTTTGCCAGCAAACAGTGGTTAGTTTAGCTCAGTGATCAATCATTTCAGAGCATTCTGCCCCTGGACAAAATACACTATTTGAAGTTGTGAAATGCCACTCTGCTTTTGATATCGATTTTGTTTTTGTATAATTTTTCGATGTGCCAGTGGCCACAAACGCAGTGCTGTTGAGGGATGAAGGCAGCAGTGAGTTGGTGCCGCAGTTGAAAGCCTTATCTTCTGTACGTGTATTGATCTTTCAGTTGTTAATGAAAACTTCACAGAGGTCACTGTGATTTTTGGATAGGGTACTAACTTAAAAACCAGCTTGTGTTTGACCAGTTTTACTGTGATACTGAGGTTTTCATTTGTTGTGCTCCAGACTGAAATTCAATATTAAAACTGGACCAATCAACTATAAACTATTTGGTTAGTTATTTTGCTTTTTTCATTTTGACCAGTATGGCGTAGTTACGTAAAAAAGATAATTTAACAAACCACAAGAGGGCGCCATATACATTACGCAGTATCCAGTCTTTATGACTACAAAAAGTAAACACAGTGAACAGGAATGCAGACGTTTTCTAAATTTTGTAAATGCATTATTTTACAAGTGTTATGATTGTTAGGCTACAATTACAACTCAATAAGTGACGTAATGATAAAATTAAATTAAAAGACAGCACTGAAGCTACTACAAGTTGGTATATTTGCAAAGGTCGAGCACATCACACTTTTCATACCAAAAGTCCCGGAAACAAAACTGTCAAACATGACCTCACTTTTTATCCGCAAACAAACGGCCACGTCGTTACTTCCATCCTTGTACTTTTCACCCAATCAAGTTTCGTTCAGAACGAACTAACAACGCCCCTCCGTTAGAAAATACTGTAGAGATTATTTTGATTGACAGCGTATCAGACCAATGAGTTGACTAGACTACTTTCGCGGCTTCCGTAAACATACCAATGAAACACGTTAGAGCCAACACTACTATTTTATAGGCTAAAACTCTACGGTCTAGCCAATAATACACTTAAGAAGACGGCCATACCCTTTCTAGGCTGCCTTTAGTCCCGCCTATATTTGTGATTGACAAGAATAGCGCCCAATGGACTGAAGGGGCTAGAGGGCCGACCACGTCAACAGACTGCACTGTAAAAGACAGTTGTCGGACGCAATCAAAATCTGCTTAGTAGACGAGCAGTGAAGATTGACAAGCGCTAGCACCAATCAGCACACACTGCAGGGATTTGCTTCCAAGCGCAGCCAATAGGCGTTTGGAGACGGGGCGGGGCTTGACGTTTCCACGGCAAGGCGGACGTCAAGTATAAAGGGAATAACATGGTGCTGTTGAGTACATGTTTACGTTAAGAGGGGACAACTGAAAGCGATCTAATAGCTTACGAGTTTAATTTTGAAACGCCTTTTATAGACTAGTTTTTAAATTCACTTTACTTTGGTATGTGATTGCCTAACTACTCATGTGCCACTTGTCCCAATGGAAAGGGGGTTTCAGTTTGGAAACGTGTGCACATCCCTGCTGCTGCTGCTTGTTTTGAGAACGTTAACGGCTACTTTGCAAAGTCAGTCTCTCTCGGAGAGAGAACTCGAAGTGGCTCCGACGGCGAACACCGAGACGGCGGAACATGCCGCCGTCATGGAACGGCCACTGGACAGCGTCGGAGGAGCCCATGGCATCGGAGAAGTAACCGTAGAGGACGACGAGTACGGCTCGACCGGGGAGAGCGAAGAGCCGTCCGGAGACAGCGACTCAAACTTCCACAAGCAGCGGAGGTAGGTAGTTTTCCACCGAGTCATGGCAGAAGTTTTTCAGCTTGTATGGGCGTGACACGCTTTTTAGGTTGTCACGCGGCTTTCAGTTGTCTTATTCAACTTCAGTGAAGTTTGCGTAGGGCAGCTGAGCTGGAGTTCGATGGGCGGATGTTTGCAGCAGTCGACCTCTCCCTGCTGGGCCAAGAAGAGGGAATAAATATGTGCAAATATTTACAGTACCAAATTAAATCCGCGTGACAACAGATCATCATAGATGGTCTTGACGTTGTCATTTATAATACGTCTTCTTTTAGTTTAGGCTGTACGCAAAATCTTGATAAGTTGGGAATTTGTCTGTTACTATGGAGATTCAGATGACTGACAGCAGTCGCGGAGCGAGTGCACAACGCTTATCTCACCTATTGCACTCTATGGGATAAGTGTGTTTGTGACCTTAAAGAGCACCTTATATACTGCCTTATGTTATATAAACAGAACTGTTTTCTGGAGTTTCAAACTTGTTTGACTGCTATCGCAGTCTGAGGAGGCTGTTTCTGTCTTGAGAACTGCTGCAGTGTTGAGTGTGGGCGTGAGATGCATGTCAGCCTGACTGAGTCTGACTCCAATATTGTTTGTAAACACACTTAAAGATGCCAAAAAGGGTCAGTTCGCGGTGACATTAAAGAAGAGACGGCTTTTGAACTTGTAACATTAGCAATGCCGTTTTTATAGTTGTGTATAAGAAATATATGTTTATTTATTATTTACACTATAGTTATTACAAGCTGGTGTCTGTCAATAGACTGCGGTCTCTGGAGGCAGCGGAGGCTGCGCTGACGCACTTTCAGCCGCCGCTCAGCGCGCAACTACAGACGCGTCTCCCCGCGCCCAGACGCGTGCTCCAACTTTCCGGATGTTTTGTTTTTGTTTGTGGCGGGAATTAGTCCTTCTGCTCTGCAGACTTTGATATCAGCTGTGTTGGCGCATCCTAGCCATCTGCCCCGCCTTAGAGAGAATCAATGTCGAATAGGTTAATGGTAAGGTCGGGGGTCTTGCGTTAAAACTAATTGAAACTGTTTTGGTGCTTTAGTTTGTTTGGTTTTTAACCCATTATTTTGATTAAACTTTTAAGGTGCTTTAAGGTGAATGTTCTCCCCTCCCTTTAATAACTGTCAAGTTTTTCCTTTACCTGAAGCTGGATATTGTTTTGGGTGGAGATGTTGGTTCTACAAATGTCACAGGACCTGATAATATCGTTGAGTACACCTGATCTGCTCCACTGCAGTAAAAAATCTGTCACACCTTCTCTCACCATCGACATGCTGTCACATCGACGTGTGGCGCACCCATTCATGGAGGATTTTTCCTAAACAAGCACAAGTTGGCACGACCAGAGTCTGGTCCTGAGAATTACAGATTCAGGCTTTACAAAAAGAAGTAAAATAGGAAAGCAACAATGCAGGAAAGTACCTAGAACAGACTGTGCTCCAAAGATGGAAATAACATGAGAAGGAGCAGAAAACCCAAACATGAGTTACAGCGACGAATTTTAGGGTGGATACGGTTTGCCAGTGCTCAGGATTTTTCGAAAACCTTTGAAGGCAAAAGATGAACAGTTCTGTTACATCAGAAAACTGCTATGTATAGAGTTGAGGTTTATGGTTGTCATGTTCAGGAAGTGTTGAAACAGACACCTGGCACATAATTAAAAAACCTTTTATTGATATCTTGTGTATTTTTGTATATATATATATATATATATATATATATATATATATATATCAATAGATATCAATAAAATGTTTTTTAATTATGTGCCAGGTGTCTGTTATATATATATATATATTTTTTTTTTGTGCTAATATTCTATTATATTGTTCTTTTTAAAATAAAATATTATATCTATGCATATAATATATATATATATATATATATTTTTTTTTTGTATTTTAGTTTATTTTTCTGTTAAATTTTTTTTTAACTTTAGGGGAATTAATTTTGCATGAAAATGCTGATTTTGCTTTTGATATATAAGCGATATTAGAATAGAATAAAATACCTTTACTGTCATTGCGTGTATCATACAACAGAATTGCATCTCTCTCATAAAGATGTAACTATATTCATCTACAATTTACACTCATAAAAAACACGCATATAAATAAAAAAAAAAAAAAAACAACTAAAAGACCAATGTTAAAGTGACTTGTGCATTTCATTGCAGTAATGTGGCACAGTCCATTCTTTTAAAATTGTAAGGATAACTGTGAAGAAAAACAGGGAAAGAATTCTATTTGCATATGGCTGTTGGGTAAAAACTGTTTCTAAATCTGGAGGTGCGAGATATTAGGGATGGTTCACCTGAAAATTATCATTTACTCATGATCTTCCAAACCTGTACACCTTTTATTCTTCTGTGAAATGCAAAGATGTTATTAACCAAACAGTGTTTGTGTCAGAAAGTCTCAAGAAGTTTCATTTTTGGTTAAATGATATTTATATTAAAAGTTCAAAAGCAAAATGTGCCATTTTTGTGCAAAATTATGAATGAATGAGACATGCACCTGCACAAAAAATGCAGGTTTTGCTTTTGAGCTTTTAATATAAAGGGATAGTTTACTCAAAAATGAAAATTCTTGAGACTTTATTTCGTGGAACATAAATGAAGACATGTATCAGAGAAATGTAGTATTTTTTTATTTATTTTTTATTTTTTTCCAACCTGATCTCATGATGAAAAACCTACCTGTGGGAACGTTTTCGCAAGATGCAAATACATACCGCCATGTACTTTTCTTGATCAATTCGATGTGAAATGTCTACTGAGGGGCACTAAAAGAATGTTTTTTTTTTTTTTTGTTTTGCTTTGTTTTGTTCCCCCCCCCCCCCAGAATAGATGAACGTAATTGAACTCTAATTCTCTGTTGCGTTTTAAAATAATTTACCATCTGTAGTACACCTAAACCTACCCGATAGTACAGAAAAAAAGCAAATGTTATGTAAAAACGCAATCACAAGCATGCCGCTTTAGCTTGTTTTTCGATCTTCGATCTTTCAGCTCTTTCACTGTGAATCATTTTTCACAGGATTCGTACCCGAAGATTCCACATCCTAATCCAGTTCTGTGCCGGCTGATCTACCAACCAAGCTTGTTACGTCGGGGAAAGCGAAACATATGAAGCTGTAATCTTAACTGGGTACGAAAAAGATTACAAGTTCTTGCTATTTTACCACCTCTAGTGTTCATTTCTATTGGAAACTGCAGTTGTATTGGTACTTATTTTGCATCTTGCGAAAAGGTTCCCACAGGTACGTTTTTTGTCATACGATCATTTTTTTGTTTTGTTTTTGTTTTTGTTTTTTTTCCTTATATGCCAAGGAATTCAGTGTTCACAAAAACTCAACTCAAAATTCCAAACATCTTCGAATGAATGAGACATGCACTTGCTCTTGTATTGCTGATAGCAGCTTAGAAGCTGTTAACTGTACACCTGAATGGCACTCAAGACTGATGGACCACCTCCGTTGGATATTGAAAAGGCTGCTAGTGTTAAAAAGTACAGTCACCTCATCACATATTTGCATTCTAAAGAAGAGAAGATTCATATCGCAGGTAATAGAGGAAATTGCTAAAAATATAATGCGTGCTTTTTGCAACTGTAAGTGCACGGAAAAAACCACAAACAAAACCACAAAATGATTTACCCAATAAAAAAAATGTAGTTGGGGTTTATACGAATGTCACCTTTCCGTGCACTACATGTTCTGTTGCAAATGATCAGTGCAATGATGCTTTATCTGTGCGTATGAATTGCCTGCTGGAAATCCAGTTTTAAACACCACTTGCGCTGAAGCACACAGCGCTGGTGCTTTAATATGAAGTTCCTGGGACTTTGTCTTGACAGTAGTCATATATCACTGGAAGGAGGGGCCGGTCTTTGTTTCTGGTGGCATAGTTATATGTGTCATGCACACTCGAGGGAATAGTGTGTAGTGTGTTTAACACTGCATTGGTTCGGTATCTCTACAGGGGTGAGAGGAGCAGCTGCCTTCACACCTGCTGCCAAGATAAAACACCCGCTCACACCTCTACATGATCCTCAATATCAAACCATCTCATGCATTTATGTACATCATTCAAGCAACCGTCAATCACGTATAAATAAACAAACAAGAGCTTGGCTTTGATAATGCATGAATGCAAGAACGCAAGAACCAGACCTTTGTGCTCGCTTTTTAACACGCCGGTGATAATCAACACCCTCAGGCCTTCCCCGTAACATGGAACAGCTTTACTGGGGGATGGTGTTCTCCTGGGACAGTTTTATGTGTTGCACAGCATGGTCGACTGGCAAATGGGAGTCTAACCCTGGAGAGATCTACTCACAACAAAAGCAAAGATTGCGGGGAACACTTGTGTTAAAGATGCTCTCATCAGCTTACTCAGTCCGTTAAGTCTAGTGATGCTGGACGAAGAAAAAACAAAACAACATGTTGTAAAGATCTTCCAGATGAACCAACCAACCAGACACTGCTGTTAGAGCAAAGACTAGCCAACACAATTGGTGTTTGAATATACACATAACTAAATTAGTTTGTGGTGCTTATGTGTTTGGTGGTTCCATTGGCAAACATGATCCAGGTATGGCCTATAGACTAATGTAGCTCAGCTTTGCCTCGGTGTGTGTATTTTTGGACTGCTGGTGATTCCTGAGGGACCTTTTGGAAGGAACACTTCGCTCGAGGTGCCCTACACACACACACACACACACACACAAATACACACTCACGGTGATGCCGCTTCTCCACTGCCTGGTGCAAACTCTGCCAGACGTCTAGCTCCAACTGCCTACTGCTTAGCAACAGCCAATCAGAAGAGCTGAGCTGGCAAACTTGTTGGCCAATTAGACGATTGGAAGGAAAAAGTGCTCAGAATTTGAGTTGGGAGAGAGAGAGAGAGAGAGAGCAGGAAAGGGTAGAGTTCGTGCGCTTGTTGTTGTGAGCTTTTTTTTTTTTTTGTCTGACTTGATGGTTAGATAACTAGCGAGAGACTGTCAGATTCGTTTTATATGATTTGGAGTGAAGTTCATCGCTTTGCGATAAGACTTTATCATCTTATAATCAGAAGCAAACTTGGCGTGTTCGATTGAAACTTTTTTTACACGGATGAGCACTTAAAATATCTCACATTAAAATCACGGATGGCACATTTTGTACGGCAGTCGATTCGGTCTTGTTACTCTTAGCCATGTGGTGACGCTTTACTCTGGAGTTGATTGATTTTTGCTCTGTTTATGGTTTGATTCTTTTAAGCCGTTTCTTCATTCATTGCAGAGGACACACCTTACTGCACTGCAGCAATGGGTGGGAAGATGGGAGAGGTGTGGCAGAGGGAGAGATTTGGGAGACGAGGAGGGAGAAAGTAAAGGGGGGGACATCGAGACCCAAAACCGAAGGCGCTAGGACCCTGTAGTCAGGACTTCAGCTTTCCTGTAGTTTGGTTCCTCACTGCTTAGCAACAACAAATCAGCCACCTAGATCAAGGCCAGGACTCGTCCAATAGGAAGCGAGCAGCGCCATGTGACAGAGTTTTGATTTCTCCGCACCGCGCACATTAGAGAGATAGAAACAGGAGGAAGATGATGAGAGTTAAAGAGCAGTGAAATGACAGGGACTTGTGCTTGATGGAATTAGTTTGTGTGACATGTGCCTTTCGTGTTTTCCTGTGATTTGTTGCGCAGGATTATGATGCATCATGCATGTTGTTTCTTTTTTTCACTGTGAATGTTGGAGCTTATCAAATTATACAGGTGTGATTTGTTATTTTTAGTTTTGGAATTAAGTAGTTTTGGCTTTTTTTGTGTAATTGCAGTGTTTCTGCAGGATGGGACGGATTTAGCAAGGTCAATTGAGATGGCAGAAGCGCTTATAGTTCTGCATGGTGATAGCAGCTTGGGCGTGTCAGAACGTGACATGGAGTCAGAGGACAGATTAAGCATTCACACACACTCACACACACTCAGACACACTGGGTAAATGCTTTAATCAATACATAGAGAAAACCTCTGCATGATGAAGGAGACCCCCATAAATACAATGTTAGAATGAATGCAACTTTCTTAGCTTTAAAGTCACAGTTCACCCCAAAATTAGATTTGTTTGCGCAACTCTCATCTCATTCCACCCCCTTTTTTTTTGGAAAATAAAATATTTTGAGAAAAGTCTCTTGTGTTGTATACAATAGAAGTCAATGGTGACCAAAATATTTTGAGTCTCATCATTTTTCATAATTTCTCTCTGCAGAAGATTAAAATGCATACATGTTCGGAAAGATGTTGAATGAATCTTTTTGGGTCAGCTATCTCTTTAAATGCTGTTTTTTTTTTTTTTTGTTATTCAGATCATCTTTATTTTCTCCATACATTCAGCACATGCATTGTCATACAGTTTTGTGATCCACTGCGCATTCAACAAGTAATGCACAGACTGCACTTTTTCCTTGTGGTGTGTGTGCAACTGAACGATTGAATGGTCTAGTGAGTTTTTTTTTTTTTTTTTTTTTTTTTTTCTTCTCTCCTTTCTCTAGTGAGATATATGGTTATGGACATGGTGTTTGTGTACTGCGGATGTTGCTTGGGGAAGATGGTACCTTGAAATGCATTGCCGAGCGCTTTGTGTAACGCTCCATACCGAGCTCTGCATGCTACTGCAGTGCTATATTTTATTGTGTGCTCACTTAAGCAGAAAATCCCTTTCACTTTGGGAAGTCAGTGGTGTCTTTGTAGTCCTTTTTAAGAGATGCCCCTTCTAAATGGTGTTTTTGGAGACTTTTGTTCAGCAGATTCTACACTTTATACAGATAAAATGCATGTGCAATATTTGGAGTTGGTTTTAAGTCTCTTTACTTTTCAGTTAATTATTAAAAGCTTTTTAATAATGTAAGGCCAACTTTTAGATTTTTATTTATTTTTTATCATTATTTTTTTTTAATCAAAGGTGAGGTTTGTTTGTTTATTTATTTATTTCCCACCTGTCTCTTGCTGTGGTGCTTAATTATTAACAACCAAACAAAAAACGATATGATCTGGTTGTTTTCAAGCTACAGCCTTATTTCATGCAAACTTGTGCGATAATAATTTTTTTTTTTTTTGTTTCTACAGAGCTAAAAGGAGATATTAGATTGAGAGTCAGTGTTAACATTTAAGTCAATAAATTATGTTCAGTCTGTTCCTCTCATAAAGCTTTCGTTTGAGTTCAGAAGATCAAAGGTGCCATCACATTAGCAAGTGTAGTACTGGATGAAACACTGCTTACTTCCAAACCAAGTAGATTTATAATGGTCAACTTTACATACTTAAAGTTCTTCAAACTTTTAAAAATCTAAAGAACCTTTTTTGACTATAAAGAACCTTTTGTGCATGTTCCATGGATGTTCAAGGTTCTTCATAGATCCATTGATGCCAAAAAAGAACCTTTATTTTTAAGAGTGTAGTTCACCCAAAAATGAAAGTTCTGTCATTACTCACCCTCATGTCGTTTCAAACCCGTAAGACCTTGTTCATCTTCGGAACAAATAGAAAACTCTTGAAATTTATCAAAAATATCTTAATATGTGTTCTAAAGATTAACGAAGGTCTTGCAGGTTTGGAATGACATGAGGGTGAAAAATTAATTACAGAATATTGATTTTTAGGTGAGCTGTCTCTTTAATTCCAATTTACAAATATAAATGTGGCTGCACCCTGAGAAGAAAGTGTATGGATGTTTCTTTTTGGAACTTGACACAAACTCCTCAGTCCCTATTCATTCTCACCATATGAAAAATAGCAGCCTAGATGTTTTTTGAAACATCGCCTTTTGTGTTCCACAGAAAAAAGAAAGGGGACTGTAAAGAATGACAGGTTTTTAATTTCTTCTTGAATCACATTGTTGTACTAATTGCTGTATCAGGTTTCTGCATGTTGTCCAATTGTGTCTCCACAAAGTACTTTACTCTGTTAGCCTGTCATGAATTCTGCGGCTTCTCCGCAGGGGTGTGCCTCTGTTTTCACAACTTGGCCACGTGCTCCCCATGCCCCTATTGTGCGTGTGTGTGATTT
The DNA here is from genome assembly GCF_022985175.1 of Labeo rohita. Lineage (NCBI taxonomy): Eukaryota > Metazoa > Chordata > Actinopteri > Cypriniformes > Cyprinidae > Labeo > Labeo rohita. The sequence goes on along the minus strand of NC_066881.1, from coordinate 12,019,446 downwards.
GCAGTGGTACTTGCTAACTCACACTTGGCTGATAAGAGCTGCTCGCCGTGGCATGGTTACAGCGGGCTTTTTATGTCCATTGGCTGGTGTTTTTTAAAGGAGTGGTTTCTGATTGAAAGTGCAGAAATGCATCTAAGCTCTGATTGGCTGAGGAAGGAGGAAAGCCTCCTGTGATTGGACCAAACCCCTCAGATACCCTAGTTGTTTCTTTTTTTTTTTTTTTTTTCTTCTTCCATGCAGTCTGTTTACATCAGGTCTGAGTTGAGAATCTCTTGACTTCCTCTGAGAGAGTAAGTGAGAGCGAGAGGGAGGGATCACAGGTGTGTGGAAGCGCACTTAAGGATCTGTTTGTGTGTAAAGTGCTAAGTGTGTTAAACAGCATGACAAGAATAATGTTGAGAGAGGCAAACGGGTGAGCTTTTAGGCACACTTTTAAAAGGCTGTGAGATAAATTGAAGCTTCTCTCACAGTTTTCATGCCGACATTTGTGTTCTTTGTAATACTTCCTCATTATGTCTTTCGCTGAAAATAGTGGTGCATTTATTGTCTTTTAGTATATCATTAACATTATATAGGTGCTTTTTTTTTATTCATTTATTCATATACTGGATGAGTGGAAAACGTCATGTGACTGAAGTACTTAAACAGTGTAGAAAGTGCGGATATGCAAGTACAGTAAAATGCAATAAAAAGTAATTAAAAATGTACAGATATTAAAGTGAAATGAATACAAAATACAAAAACACAATGTCAACTAGAGAGTACAACAGTGAAAGTTCAGTTTTAGTGTATTACTAGAATACTTCATTATCACAAAATTAATGATTGACGTTAATTACATCTCATGGCACTTTTTATGCAGTTTATGTTCTAATATAATCTACACAATTGAATTGGTGTCAGACAAACTGTTGAATTTTTTTTTTTCAATTTAGTTTTACATTTTTTTTTTTCTCAAGCGCTTTTTCTTCTATTTTAGTCTCTTGTTCCCTTTTTATTTTTCCTGAGGTTAAACAGCCTGTGGAATACACTTACTCTTTGATCTCATCCAGAAAATGGGATTTGTTATTCTTCCTTTATTATCTCTCTCTCTCTCTCTCTCTCTCTCTCTCTCTCTCTCTCTCTCTCTCTCTCTCTCTCTCTCTCTCTCCCTCATATTCTCTTAGTTTTTTTTTTCGTTCCCTCAATCACTCTTTTGGCTGGGCGGGACCCGTGTAGTATCCTCATTCATTCTCACAATGCCCACTGCTTAGCAACAACCAATCAGCCTTCATATTTTTGGAGGGGCCCTCCAGCCAATCCGGAGTGCTGTGCTATTTGAGCATTTTCTGCTCTTCAATCCTATTGGAGATTGAGAACAAACGGTGTTGGCCCAGAGCTTTGGGATGAGCAGAACTGAAGTGCCCTTAAATTCTGACCTCATCAGTGTTGATGTCTAGAGGGATGCGTTAACTCTCTTAGACTTGATCAAAGTGACTCCCTCGCTCTCTCTACCCTGCAGGTGCGTTTGCTCCTGTCCATTAAAAAGTTCCCTGGCACTTTAGCCATGAAGTGTCCTGTGTAGACTTCGGTTCTTGTTAGCTTTTATCGCATGCTACAAAAGAACAAAAAAAGTTTGTGATAGCTTGGAGTGCACACAGTGTAATCTCCCATTTCTCTTGGCTGATTGTAGATATTATAAACATTAAGAGTTTAAGGGTCAACTCGCACTTGTATTCCTTCCAAAATTATTAGAATTTTTAAACAATAATATACAGTTACTACTTTCTATGATTTTAGAAAATTCTTGATTAGATTTCAGTATTGTGTAATTATTTTTTTGACCATTAAATTGTATTATTCATATTTTGGCATTATATTGGCTATGGACCTTTTTCACATTTTTGGGTTTCTCAGCAGCAGAAGTCTTCTTAGTAACTTAGAGAGCAGTGAATGGGAGAGTACCACAAATATATTTTATATATTATTTTTATATATATTTGCATTCCCTTTTGTTCAAATAGCAAAAGAAAAACTCCATGATGGCATTTTCAGAACTTTCAAAAAAAAAGATTAGACTGATAACGGCAGTCAGAAGAGAGAAATGATGCCAAATTTACCGTCCCTTCCATAGATACTGCATTAGAAACATCCTCGCATTAGCGTTAACAAGGTTTTTTTTACTTAGGCATAATTTAAAAAAAAGCTTTTGGCTTCTCTCCTGATGCCAAAAGAGGGCACATCGAGCAAAATATTACTAATCCACGGTTCTTCAAAGAAGTAAAATAAAACTATTTTATTGCTTTAAATAAAGCAATAAAATTCAAAATTATCTTTGAAAAAAGTGCACTATGCTTAAAATAATGTTTATAAACCGTATATAATCAAGTTGCTTAACCCCTTAGTGTTCCTGTCAAGCTTAACTCAATGCAAAACGTTCCGCGGGTTGGGACACTAAGGGGTTGAACAATTAGAAACAAAACAGCGTCATGTGTACATAGTTTAACACAAAGCACGGAAAACCAATCACAAAGAGTAACATTACTTTTTTCGTTTAAAAACACGAGATGCAGTGGAATGCGGAGAGACTAGACTCCTGCCATAAGTTTTGAGACATGTTTTTTTCAAAGTTGAACTTACAATAAGCCATTTTAAATGGCTTTCTAAACATCCGACTCTCTTGTGCGAGAAACGTGTGCAACAGTGATAGTTGTCCTTTGACAAAATGCAATGTTTTTGAACGTTGTTTTTTTTTTTTTTTTTTTTTTTTTAATTTGACGAATGTTTGAAATGTGAGTTGTTGTTTTAGTGTTTTTTTGTAATTATGTAAATTTTTTTTTTTTTTTTTTTTGTTTTTTTGACAGCCCTAGTGAAAAGGGTCCATTGGTCACCCTGTACCTAAAATATTTTAATTTTATTATTTTTTTTAATTAATTAATTTTTTTTTTTTTGACAATTCTTTTGGTGTGGAAAATATCAGTACCTACTTCAGTATGCAGGTATCCCCAATATATAAAACAAACGTGCATTAATGAAACCACAAAAATAAATACTAAACGCTAATAATTAATAAATTAATACCACCGTTAAAGGGATAGTTCACCTAAAAATGAAAATTCTGACTTTAATTACTCGCCCTCATATTGTTCCAAACCTGTAACCTGTGGAGGTTTCGGTAATTTGTGTACCGAAGACCAAAGGTCTTATGGGTTTGGGATGACATGAGCGCAAGTAATTAATGACACAATTTTCATTTTTGGGTAAACTATACCTTTGAAAGTCATTTTGTCTCAAATTTCAAAATGAACATCAATTTTATTTCATACTGTTTAGCTGTAGGTTCACACAGTATATACAGTTATTTTACTTTTTAGTGTTTTATCTTTAATTTATGTAGACGAAATCGTTTTTTAATGTAGGCCATGTATTGTTATTGGTCATAAAATTTATATTGGCTATAATTCATATACACCGTATAATACCGTCTAATAGGGGTCGACTTATGTTTTTCAGGGTGGGTACAGATTTTTACAGATCAAGTAGACTGTTAACCGATATTTTGAACCGATATATATGTTTAGGGTAAAAATAAAAATGAATGTCAAAATAAAGAATAATTGGCGACAAAACTTTCATTAAATGCTGTAAAATTATTTTATCACCAATCAGATTTGAAATAGACTGATACCGATAACCATAAAAGTGCTTAACATGCGGCACCATTGCCCTACGGGTGTCCCTACTTTTTCCGATCCCGCCTACTGTCTCTCTCCCACTTCGCTTCATGTCAGTTCTGATCTGTCCTATCCTTTTAAAGACAAAAATGCCAAAATCTTTAAAATGCTTAATATTGTCACCGATAATCAGTCAACCCTGAATCTCTAAAGGTGTGCACACCAAAACAAAGTGAATATTTGCATTGCATTATTGGTCTAGATTACTTGCAGGATGTTTTCCGTCTCACTTGCGCAAATAAAATAATTGCGTAAAGCTCTTTATTTGCTGATACAACCAGACATGTCAAACTGGATGTGTCAGTAAGCTCTTCGCTGATTGGCTTGTGCTACATGTTGTAAACTTCAGCTTGTGTGAAAGACTTATCGTATAAGACGTAGAGTATATCGCACTTTCGCGGCAATCGTGTCGCCCAATTCAATGTCATTTGCATTGCCCAGGTGTGAATTTGTGTCTATTCGTGTCTTTGCATTGACTTTGTATGTTATCGGCTCACGTAAATGAGTGAATTCACTTTTGGTGTGCACACATCATATGTCAAAAAAAAAACTTTAAGGTGACGGGAAATGTCTAGTGTGCAGTATATAGTGACGAAAACCCTTGTCAGTTGATGTGAACGTGTGTTTTATGTGTTTGACAGGGTTCTGGTGATCATCAGCACACTAGATGGGAGAATCGCCGCTCTGGATCCTCTAAACCAGGGACGCAAGCAGTGGGACCTGGATGTGGGCTCAGGCTCTCTAGTGTCCTCTAGCCTCAGCAAACCAGAGGTACTGAACCGTTTCTCACAAACTTAACACAAGCTAACGCTTAATGCCCAACAACTGTTTTTTAGATAGAAGTATTAAACACTTTCTTGCAGTGTTTTGCGTTGTGCTGCAACATAAGAAGCTTTTCTTCCCAAACATGCACACTGTTTGTCTGTTGTTCGTAAGAGTTTGAATAGTGTGTGTCTGTGTGTGTGAGTGTGTGGGAAAAGGTGATGTTTGTTTGAACCTCTTTACCCCAGAAGAGAATGAGACATTGCCCAAAGGAAATTGGATCTGAAACAAGTTACATACACACATACATACACACACACACACACACAGATCACAGACTCGTACTCTCTAGAGACTGAAGACTAGCCTGGAGGAAGAGCATTTGGCAGCGATGCACTTGTGCGCCTGTGCGCATGCACACATTTCCACAAAAACACTAAGAAAACATTGGCGCTACACACAAGGCTTCTTCTAATTTGATTACATTGTTGCACATTTGTTTGATCCATACTAAGAATTAGTGGTCATGATATAATTTTACTATTATTGCACCCCCCCACACACCTTACTCTCTGTGTGTATGTGTATATATAGCTTAATGAGCATGTGTGTGAGTGATTGTGTTGACCCCCTGTCTGCTTTGGTGGTAACCTGAAATGCCTGGCTGCTGTGGGAGCAGATTCCCCATTGGCTAGAATCTTTCTCTCCCCTCCCCTTTTACCTCTGGGTGCCTAGCAACCAGCCATTCTGATTGGTTCAGGCAGTGCCTTGCAAAGCATTCTGCTCGGTGATTAGAGCAGTCTGCCCCCTTCTGATTGGCCCTCGCCATGGCGCCAGTAGAAAGCAGTCACCTATAGCATGCCTCAACAGTAGGAGAGAGGCCAGCAGTAAACAGCATTGTCTGCAGAAACACGCTGTCCCAACACGAGGGGGAGGTGTGTGATGGAGGGAAAGAAAGAGAAAGATGAGAGGAATGAGGAAAAGAGAGATGGGGGGTGGAGAAGGGATGCCACTGACAGTGTGGTGTGAGTCATGCTGAGAGGATTGAAGAATGAGGTAATGCCTTATGTGTGGGATGATGTCATCCATAAGAATGCTGACCCCCCCGCCCACCCAACAAACACATACACCCCCTCACATCTATTAGACTTTAGAGTGAACAGTTGTAATTAAGGCACATTAATCCAATGAGCCGAAAATCCGGTATGTCTGCACACTATTCAGTGCACAAGGCCTTTTGTTTGTTTGATTGCAGCACCAAAGTGAATCATTTAACGTGACTCACAGAATGAAGGTATTGACACACTGCCGGGCTTGTGCCGTAAACAAAACTAAGTTCATGAAGTCATGTGAATCTCTGAAAACCATGCCCAGGTCACATTTTAACACCAAAATCAAATTAGGTTACACGTTAATTTATGGTTCCATTTACATATTATTTAAAGATCGTACAATCCTTATCAATAGTCGGCACGTTTCCATTTCAGATTTGCGCAAAACTTTGGCAATGTTGTATACATGTCGATAAAGTATTGCGAAATGATAACGTTTCCATTAACCGATGTTATGTGACTAAAACATAATTTGTTCCTCTTGCGATAAGTCATGGCAATGGATTTTGGTGGGATTTGGATGGATTTTGGCTTTATTTAATCGAAAGAGGCGTATGCGTGTATCTTTACAGAAGCAGCACGGAGAGCCGCTTCAGAAACGTGTGCGACGCTCCTGGTATATACATAACATCAGCTCCGGTGACCGTGTCGGAGCCGCTACACACCACAGATGTGTGCAGCGTACATAGTCTAAGCATTAATATTAGCGAAAGCCCCTTATACTTGAGAGCAGCTATGTATGAGTGTTTCTTGGAGTTTATAGTACATTAAAGAATGATCATATGACTTTTTACATATGCAACCTGTAAATGCGAAAAAAAAACGTTTCCTTTGCAGCTTTGCGAAATATTCCTTTTTTCGAAATGCCTGAAAAATCACCTCATGCGAGTGTAAAAGCTTTTTTTGCGATATATGGGAGTTTTTTTCGCAATTGACGCGTTTCCATTAGGCGTATTTTCAATTCGCAATTTAAATTTGCACATCTTGAAGGGTAATGGAAATGCAGCTAGTGACATTAAAATATATTTAGGCTTAATATTAAGAAATGTGCATTGTGCACAGGTAGTTCTCCAAATAAAGTTTAATTACAGTTTTTATATCAGTAAGTCTCGAGGCACAGGTTAGGAAATATGTTATTAGACTTGATCTATACTTAGTATAAAATAAATGTATTTTAAGTATTTTAAGTTTAAATTATGCATATTTTTTTGTTATTACTGAAGTAAGTACATGTAACATGGCCACCATAAAATAAAACATTACAGGAATTAATATTTTGGAATATATGTACAGTAATCAAGCGTGTTTTAAGAACATTGTGGCATTTCTTTGACAATTAAGAAAAATCTCCCGTCAAATCCGCATTACTGTAATGTTTTCCTTTCAATTTTGATCATGCCACAGTGCTCATACCTCCACGCCAGAAATATCAGATACAGCCCCAGACGCCAGATCCTGTCAGAAAATATCTGTTTTTGTCTGGTAACAGAACTGCTAGTCAGCAATATTGTCTGATACCCCAAACCTGTTAAAAGCAAGTTTTGTCTGGTACCCAAAACAATGGTTTGTCTGGTACCCAAAACTTTATTAACAGTTTTATCAGCCAGGAAGTTGATTGAGTAAAGCCAGTGAAGAGCAGAAGCAGGAGACAAAGTGCAAAGAGCAAAGTTTATTAAATAGTTGATCTAGAGTTGCTTAAGTTTCAATGCTCAGACTTCATCTGATGAACACACATCCAACATGTAGTGTTATATCAAAATGCTTAACAACAAAGTCCCATGAACCTTAAATTTCCATTAACATTCCCTCTTATCTCTTATTCCTGAAGACAAACAGCCCTTGAAACACACATTCATAAGACTAAACAACAATGGTAAAAAAAAAAAAATTAATATAGTGTGACTAATCAATGAATTAATCAATGAAATGAGTATATAAATGGTTTAAATGATTCATATAAATATGATTAAATGGAATAATAAAATGATTAAATGGTCAATGATTATAAATGAAGAATAAATTAATGTAAAAGAAAGAAAAACACAACACATGTATGGTTGCTCTCCTTAAGCAGAAACACACACAGTTTGCTTTTGAGGATCCTTAGATAATTCATGTAATATTGATTATTCTCATTACTGCAGAACAGCATTTTCTTGTTAATACTAAATAAATTTTCTGATTTTTAGCAAGTATAAATTATAGGCAGTTCAATAAACACAATATTCTTCTTTGCCTATTATATCACGGAGCTGTCAAATGCTTGACAAACGCTGTGACAAATGCAGTCATCTTTCAGTAAGTGCACAGCTGTGTAGTAATGGTTTTTTGGCTGCGTTACAGTTCCATATCATTCGCCAAATGATTTCATTTATTTAAAAGGCCATTTAAAGACATTGACCAAACAAATACAACTTCAAAGGTTAGCCATTTGTCTCTCTCTCTCTCTCTCTTGCCAACTGCTTATCAATGGCTCAAGCCACTGTTATCATCTCTAAAGTTACATTTTTGAATTGGCAAACGGAGACTTGGCATGGGATGGATAAGAATCTAGTTTTACATACACTTTTTTTATTAAACCCAACCCCCCCCCATACATACTTGAGAAAAAAACATCTGAAAAATGTCTTGAGGTGTGGTAACCAATGGTATAACCAGAAAAATTGAACACAGCCCGATGAATTATTAAAAAATAATGCACACCCAAGGTGTAACCGCCACTTTTGGGTATTCGCTGCATGACCTTGGGTACTCATTAATTTTCAATAATTCAATAGCCTGTTGTTTCTGTTTTGCTTTGTATTACAATGGTAAACATGTAATTATATTAAAAAGAGGCTTCATGTTTATGTAAAATGTGTAACTTATTATTTCTTTTTAATTTTGCGGTAAAATATGACCCTGACATGTTCTTGACAGATTTTGAGAGATTTTCCTCAACAGCACAATGCTGTGCGAACACGAAGTTCTTTGAAGTGTCATTTTGGTGCTGCTCTTTTGCTTTCTTTTTTGGTATGTGTCAGTGGTGTCAACTTCTTAAGAGAGATTGCACTCCAATGATATGCTGAATATCTGTCGTGAAAACAGGCAAAGGAGCATCAGCGATTTCACAAAAGTGCTGCTTAGTCCTAAAACCCAAAGGAATATTGGCGTTTTCCCTCAGAAATTTCAAATGGATTTTTAGAATAAAGGTTTTTGGTTTGTGAGTGAAGTAAAGTCTGTCAAACCAGGCTCATGAGAAACCGTAACTATTTTAATAGTTGCCAATTTCGTATGAATTTGTAAAAAAGCAAGCACGAATGTCCACCCATAAATCTCAATGGAGCGAAAGCAGATCTGGCAAAAAAAAAAAAAGTTACAAAAACAGTTACAAATTGTCAGGTGAGTGTGTTCTCCTCATGTGAAGAGACTTTGACTGTTTTCCCTACAATGTACTTAACCACAAACCTTATTTTACTTCTAAATTGAATCTTTCTGAAACCCGTAGATTCAAGGTTGGCCCACAAATTGATGTCACAACTGAACTACTTGTGTTAGATAAACTGTAAATGTTTTGGGTTGTTGACTTTCTTGATAGCATGTCATCTGTAGACCTAAGTGTGTTTGTTTAATTTTAAACTGTATGTAGGGTGCACTAAAGTGATTTTTGTGCCAGGAAGAGTGTGAAATGGTATGTTGTGTTTGTGTGTGAGTATATGTGTGTGGGAGACAAGAGAGATTACCGCCGAAGAGGGAAGGGAGAGGGGATTGCGCTTAGCTTGATGTAATGCTATGTGTCAGACTCAGTGGAGCGCTATCATCTGTGGGAGGTCATTGAGTACGGAGGGATATCCTGCCTACATAGACACACTTCATACTCAAACCTGCTGTGATCCCTTAAGACAAGGGCCAGACTGCCTTTGGCTAAATCTCTCAAATTGAATGTGTCAAACAAGATTCCAGAAGTCATTGCCTACAGCTGAACTGAGTACTTGATTCATGTTGGGCTGCTATGGGCTTCACTCTGATATCATGCCCATATGTCCCCTACTCTTCAATGAAAATAATGGGGAAACTAGGAATTATCCAGTTTAAAGGAAACTAAAGCCAATGTTGCCCAGTGTGTTCACTTATAGTCTCAGATCTCAACCGTCTTCATGTACATTCAATATGGTGTGGAAAGTTGTGGTTTTTGCTACAGAAATGACATAATCTTGATTTAACTATTGATTGCCATCAAATTGCCCAACAAAACTTGATTTAACTATTGAAGCCCTCTGGGGCATTTTAAATGAAATCCACAAGTAGTTGACACTAGACTTGCCATTGACGTGTAGGAAAGCGCTTTGCCGAGCTAAATATCCCTTGTCAGAGAGAGCATTTTCAATACCAGGCTACAAGCTTGGTCCTTCAGTCCTCTCTGGCATCCAGTGCATGAAAAAATAGATTTTGTGCCATGTGTCTTTTTCCTGAAGCTTCACATTTGTTTAAATACCAGAGCACACTGACATGACATACTGTAAAGGTTAAATTACACACTTCGTAAAAAGCAGCCGACCTTTTACATTTACAGCTTGTAGTTAAGAGGTTTAAAAGCTGGTCTTCCTTTCATGCAAGTCATAAAAACCTTCTTGTTGCATAATAAAAATTCATTCTCTGAAAAGTCATTTAATTTCATGTTCTTCAAGGCTTCAGGAGCCTACTTATTTATCTATTTATTAATTTATTTATTGGACACTGGATTCAAATTTTTGAATGAATGTAAAGTAGTATAATATGTTAAAATAAAGCTATAACAGTAACTTTTAACCAGTTGTGAAAGTAAGTAGTCAGGAACTAAGGATGTCCTAGCAGAGTAATCACAGGTGTAGTTCATTAAATTAGCTAATTTTAGTATTAGAACATTTTGTTTAAAGTTTCTTTCTTTAAAATGAATGAACTATAAAGTAAAAAAAAAAAAAAAAAAAAAAAAAGGAAAATAGTTTTTTTTTTTTTTTTTTTTCTAAATAATTCTATTATTTTAACTGGCATTTAATTTATTATTTTATAGTTACACTACCGTTCAAAGTTTGGGATCAGTAAGATTTTTAGTGTGTATGTGTGTGTGTTTTAAAGAAGTTTGTTATGCTCATCAAAGCTGCATTTATTTGATTAACAAAATCCAGAAAAAACTGTAATATTGTGAAATATTATTACAATGTAAAATAACGGTTTTCTATGAGAGTATATTTTAAATTGTAATTTATTCCTGTGGTGCAAACTGAATTTTCTGGTCTTTAGTGTCACATGATAATGTATTATCAATGTTGAAAACAGTAATGCTACTTAATATTTTGTTGGAACCTGTGGTACTTTGTTATTTTTATTTTTATTTATTTATTTATTTTTTTTTTAGGATTCTTTAATTTTAAGTTTGTGGTCAGTACATTTTTATGCTTTTTTTTTTTTTTTTTTTTTTTTTTAAATTGCTTTTTTTAAAATAATTAATAGTTTTATTCACCAAGGATGTGTTAAATTGATAAAAAAAAAAGTGATAGCAAAGACTTATATTGGTAGAAAAGATTTATGTTTTGAATTAATGCTGTTCTTTTAAACGTTTTATTCAAAGAATCCTGAAAAAATATCACAGGTTCCAAAAAATATTAAGCAGCTGCACAACTGTTTTCTGAAGGATCATGTGACACTGAACACTGGAGTAATGATTCTGAAAATCACAGGAATAAATTATATTTTAAAATACATTAATACAGAAAACTATTATTTTAAACTGTAACTGTTTAAACGTTTTTTTTTTTGTTTGTTTGTTTGTTTGTTTTTTTTCGGTATTTTTTTTTTTAATCAAGTAAATGCAGCCATAATGAGCATAGGAGAATTCTTTACCAAAAAAAAAACAAAAACAAAAAACATTTAAAAATCTTACTGACCCCAGACTTTTGAACAGCAGTGTATATTAATTGAGACAAAGCAATTAATTTTTTGCTTGCCTACTAGTTTTTAAATGGATAGTCATTTTACATAGCTGACACACTTGATTTTCAGAAGCGCTCTGTAATAGCTAATGGCATTAATGAAGTTCTGGACATCGGCTGGGGTTAAATGCATGCTCTTCTAATTGATTGACTTTAATTGTTCATTGATTTAGGACGTAGCTGGGCTGAGGATGATGGAAGTCTCACCCAACGTCAAGATCCTGTAGAGCTGGAGATCAGACAAATAGATCACATGATGGATTAACTCAATGTAGCACAGTGATGAGTCATCCATTGCAGCACACACACACTTTAAACCTCTTACCCTCAGTACCGCTGCAAACTCCTCACAAGCCCCGCCCACCCAGACATGATGGACAGATGAGCTAATCCCTTCAATTCTCAACCAATCACAGCAGCTGTTTTCGTTCTCCAGGTGCTTGCTTTCTCATGGTGTTTCGGCATCCTATTGGTCAACGCCAGGTGTCAAGGTTAGATTTAGCACAACAGGAAGTCAGTGATCTCATCCCCCCCACCTCTGTTTTCTAAAGTGTCTGTTTGAGGTGAGATCACTTTTTGGATTAGGGTCAGTTACAATATCCTTATGTAATGGCCTTTTCTTTTTATCAGTGTGTGTGCTCGGGACACTCGTGCCCTGCTTGTGTGACTCTTCAGACAACAGTAGACCAAGCGCCAAATGTTAATGGCATACAGTGTGATAATGCCATACACAGCCTCAAAGCTGATTGGTCAATGTCTCTGTGTTGTCTGTCCCCTTGTCTCTATCCATCATGGTCTGCTCATTGTATCCACCCTGCTGCTGATGATTGAATACGTGAACTATTTCCCAAGATAAATATCAAGTGCCACTTCGACTCATTTACTACAACAATCAGATCAAAAATAGTAAGAATCTCATGACCTGTTTCTGTTCTTCAGATTTTTGGGAACAAGATGTTCATTCCCTCTCTGGATGGAGCTCTGTTTCAGTGGAACAGGGACAGGGAGAGTATGGAAGCTGTTCCATTCAGTGTTGAGTCCCTGCTGGACTCCTCGTACCGCATCGGAGAGGACACTGTGCTTGTAGGGGGCAAATCCCTCACCACGTACGGCCTTGGCGCATACAGCGGCAAGGTAACTCAAACGTTTTCTTTTTCATTTGTTTTCCAGAACAATAAATGATTGATGTGCTGTTGTGGCACTATACGAACTCTTTTATCATATAGTATCGGTTGTCAGCTTTAACCTCCCTCTCTCTTTTTCTCTGTAGTTGAAGTATATTTGTTCAGCGGTGGGCTGCAGTCGGTGGGGGGACGAGGAAGGAGAGCCAGAGGACGTACTGTTACTCCAGAGAACACAGAAAACTGTCAGAGCCGTGAGGCCTCGCAACGGGTTTGAGAAGTAAGAAATACCCGCAGGCTCTGTTATGTGAGCGCTTTATGTGACCTTGCTTTTGATCTCGCAAATGATACAAAGGTAGATTGGATGCACGGGACGCTAGATTGTATCAACGTTGCACAGCTTGGCAGGTTGATATTGAAAACGAATTGTAGAATGGTAGTCATTCCAGTAAAATGGCAATTGTTTTGTGTTTTCTTTCCCTGATAGATGGAACTTTAGCGTGGGAAACTTTGAGCTAAAATTCGTCCCTGAGATTCAATCCAACCTCAACTTTCTGGAGGGGGAGCCGTCTAATGGGGAGACATGGCGAGAGGTCAGACGTGAAGCACAACGCGTCATCCAAGAGGAGACGGACGCACAAACCAAAAATCACGCTAATGCGCATTCACACTCGCACACTCAGGTAGAGGGCTTGGACCTGGTCATTAAGGTTTCTGTGCCGGACTGGAAAGTCATGGCCTTCAGCACCAAACCGGAAGGACAGCTGATCTGGGAGCATCAGGTAACACAACTTTGTTGTTGTTTAGAGTCTTAGCTGAAACTTGTAGTAAGAAATCATGAGAAAAACGAATTTATTTGTTTTTTTTTCTTTTTTGTGAAGTTTTGCACACCCATTGCCTCTGCGTGGTTGGTAGGAGGGGGGAAGGTGACTCCCATTAGCCTGTTCGATGACACCTCGTATAACTCCCAAACTGAGACTGAAGCTCAGGAGGATGATGACATCATGGAGGAGGCCCGTGGGGCCACTGAGTCCAGCGTTTACCTGGGTAACACACACTTGACATTGTTTTACACACATGAATGTGGATGAGATCCTGTTTACTTCTGGTATACAAATTGATTTTGGCTGAAGCAAGTTATTAGTCAGGTCCAAATGCAAGTGTAAACTTGGTTTCTAATGTTTTTGTGATCGGTTCGTTTAGTTGACCTGTCAATCCACCGTTATGGTAAAACCAGGGCTACAATGAAATCACTGACAGCACGTGCCGTTTGTTTAGACACGTGACACTGCACTCTGCACAGAGTGGGACACTTCAAAAGTAGATTTAAAACATTGACAACAAAATTGTGTTCAGTATACTGTAGTGCATGTTTTCATGTCATTACTAAGCCATGAATTTGTTGACTAAATACTGCGTTAGTGGAGAAAAGACAGCTATATATTTTTGCCCATTTGGTGATCAAATAAAGTCTTGTAGACCGCCGCTTGAATTAAATGCGAGTCCATTGTGTGATACTGGATGGCTGCGAGTTCTTCGAGACGCGGCGCTGCACTTTTGCATATTGTGTGACAAACATATTTTTATATTTTGATTAGATAACCACAAATGTTCTAGAATAGAAGCTGTTAAATTGCAAAGTACACAATATCCATATGTATATGTGTATCCATATGTATGTAATTTCAATACTGCGTAATGGTAACACTTTACAATATGAGTCCATTTGTAACATTAAGATTGATAAGAGCTGTAGAATACAAGTACTGTTTCTTGTTAGAGTGTGTTAATTTCAGCATTTACTGATATATTTAAGAAATTTTAGTTGCTTTTGTTGACATTAATGGACAATGAACTAACTGTAATGATAAATATATAATTAATATTAATATTTTTATTCATTTACAAAGTATGTTTTTTTTTTTTTTTTTTTTTTTTGTTTTTTTTTTAATAGTAGAGCACTATTTATTTTCCGTTCAGTATCCATTTTAAAAACTGTCGGTCGATTAATCGGTATCGGCCAGTGTGGTCCAACCTAGTTATTGGTATCGGTAAAATGCAATATTGGTCGACCTCACAAGTTGACAAGTCGTCATTACAATGTCAGGTGTGTTCAAGCCACTTTGACGGAAAAAGATGGTGATTTACCTTTTTACCTTTCTACAAGTTTTTAAAACTCTGCATGTGCAAAATGATAAATAAAGAATGTGCATCATTGTGTTTTTTTTTTTTCTGTTTTTATTCAAGGTGATATAAACTGCATCATTATATATTCTATGGTAACTATACAATAATATAATATTTTGTATATATAACTTACATAGTTTTATTGTATATTAAAAAAATAATTGTATTCATTTCAACAAATTTACCATCAACACAGACGCTGCATATCTGTTGTCTTTGGCTGCGTCCATTGCATCCGACACGTTTTTTTTACTGACATGCCACCAACTCGGAAACTCTGGGCTTAAAGAAATTTTCTAATTTTCCACTGGTAAAAACAACTTTGGTGGCGTTCATGTGCGTTCAACTCATAAATACGATCTATCCAACATGACTTGAACGCACCAATAGTACAGCTGAGTATTGGCCAAATAAGTACTGGCTAATAGCCGATACCGATACAGATATGTTTCCTTTTGTTTGGAAACAACACCAAGTATGACCTGAGAGCACATGAGTAGTTTCAGCACAGCGCCATCTACTGATCAAAATTTTTTTACAAATGTTGACATTTCTGCTTTCAACTTCTTAAAAAAATCCCAAGATTGGTCTCATTACACTCAGAACTGCGTACTTAACAGCACGATTTGTTGATAATGCTGTATAGCAATAAAAGTCTTTTAACAAGGATCTAACCCTGTTTATAGTGAGCTACCATACTGAGTTCGATTTCAGCCCTAATCACGTACACCTGAACCAGCTAATCAAGTCTGCAGAAAGGTAGTGCCTGGTGTGCTTGGCCCCTTAATTGCTGCTTGCAGCTATATTTGTTTTAAAAGTCATATGTGTCAAATTAGAAAGTCATTATTTTGAAATGTAATAATGTTCAATTTCAAATAAATGCTGTTCTTTTAATCTTTCTTGGAGGAGTCTTGGGAAAAAAATCCCATAAAAATATAAAACAGCACAATTGTTTTTAACTGATAATAGTAATAAATGTTTCTTGAGCAGGAAATCAGCATTATTCTGAAAGGTCATGTTACATTAAAAACTGGGATATGACCATAGGAGTAGAAGAAATTACTTTTTAAAATATTTTTTACATTTTTAAATAGAAAATAGAAAAGTTATTTAAAATAGTAATGCACTGCATTTTTTGATCAAATAACCTTAACAGAATAGACTTCTTTTAAAGCAATTTAAGTCAGTGGTGTATACAATCACAAGAGAAGTATTGGAGATGTGTAATTCCAGGTGTAAACAGCATCTTGAGAAATAGAGACATGTAATGGGAATCTAAAACGTGCTTTTTCTCTCATTAAAGGGATGTTTCAGGGTCAGCTGTACCTCCAGTCCTCTGTGAGAATCTCAGAGAAGTTTCCATCGAAGCCCAAAGCTCTGAATGGGTGGAGCAGTGACAGTGACATGACGCCACCACCTACGGTCAAATGGAAACCCCTCATCCGTGAGTATACTACACCTTATACACGCAAATGTACTGTATGTACTAAAAACAGTGTGATGATGTCAATAACACCAGTCTATTTCCTCCTAGACTCTCCTTCCCGTACTCCAGTCCTGGTGGGCTCTGAGGAGTTTGATAAATGTCTGAATAATGATAAATTCTCCCATGAGGAGTACAGTAACGGAGCTCTATCAATACTGCAGTACCCCTATGGTAAGAACAACAGTCCTTCAGGGCATTTCAACACTTGGTTTGACCAGGAACTTGTGGTTTAAAAGAGAATTTAAACTCATCACCACTTTCTCTGTTTCCCAATACAGATAATGGATACTACTTTCCATACAGTCCTCGTTACCGTAACCGCCGTGATGAGACGGCAGTGAGTGTTCTGCTGAAGAAAGATGGAGAGGGGTCACAGGTGAGAAGGAAAGACCCTGTGTTACTGCTGCCGTGGTGGAAAGAGATTCTGGGTACCATCATCTTCTGCATCGCTGCCACCACCTACATCGTCCGCAAGTTCTTCCACCCACCCACAGCATATGTGCGGGTAAACAAAAACTCACAATACACATCTTGTTTTCTTTTGTTTTATATATAGATTACAAATAATGTGTGAAAAGTCATGCATGTTTTAATACTGTTTTAATTAATCTGTGCAGCAACGAAAGGAGTCGGAAACACAGTGTCAAACTGACAGCAAGTTTGAACTGGATGTTACAGAACCCAAAGAAATTGTCGTCACAGAGACACGGCCATGCGAATATGTCTCTAGGTAAGCGAGCGTGCATTTTTAATTTATGTAGATGTTAATATTGATTTCGTGTCCATTTTAAGTTTGGTTAATTATTGTAATTAATTTTTGTTGTTAATTTACTCAGTAGTTTAATCAATTTAAGCTTATTCACTGGCAAAAATAATGTCTGATATAATTTCTGCCTTTTTTTTGTTTTTGTTTTATTTATTTTTTTTTATTAATAGTAATCATTTAATATTACATTCAACCAAATTAAGTTCATATTCAGCATCAGTGTATTAAAATATGGGTAGAAAGTTGAAAATGTATTTAGAAGAAAACATTTTGGTAACACTTTACAATAAGGTGTCTTTTGTCAGCATTAGTTAATACATTAACATGAACGAACAATGAACAATACATTTCTTACAGCATTTATTAATTTTTGTTAATGTTAGTTAGTATAAATACTTCATTATTTGTTCATGATAGTTCACAGTGCATTAACTAATGTTAACAAATCAACTTGTGATTTTAATAATGTATTAGTAAATGCTGAAATTAACATTAAGATTAATAAATGTTGCAAAAGTACTGTTCATTCTTACTTCATGTTAACTAGTGTAGTTAACTAATGTTAACTAATGAACCTTATTGTAAAGTGTTACACACATTTCTTAATTATATTTAAATTGTAATTTAAAACTACTTGCATGTTGTATTAACGTTAATGATTAATCAATAATTTATTGTTAATTTTAATGATACTGAACTGAAATTTCCGAAAGTTGACATTCCTAAAATAGTATTTGTTTAATTGTTTGTTTTACATAACCATCTGTTATGGATGAGGTCATGTGAGTCTGGTTTCTTTCTTTTTCGTTTTCTTTCTTGTTGTTCTTTTTTTTTTTTTTTTAATTCTGCTTAAAACAAAAAAATGAGAATTAGAGCAATATGCATTATCCACATGGCATAAAGTGATATGTTTACAGAGGAGCTCATTCAGGTTTCACCTTTAAATAAAGAAGTTTCAAATGCCAGAAAACAGTTGGAGTTCCACTTTTAAATAAGGAAATTCAAACTCATTTCCTAAAATAGTTTACACTTGTTTGCACATGGTACATTAGAGACAGTTGCTGAATGTGGAATGCACAGATGGCATCGTGATCATATTTTACTTTTAAATTCTCAAGGGTAAATGCACAGCTATAATGACACAAGTGCTCTCGCTGTGCGGTTTATTTGCTGAGTTTGATTTGTTTTCAAGTGATGTTTTAAATTACTAATTTATACAGTATGTAACCGTTTTAGTAGGCTTCTCTGCACGCTCTGTTGAGCTCAGTTGAACACCGACAAACAGCTGTACTACTGTACAACATACGGCGGTGATTCAAATCAGCAGAACAAAGTCCAAGGGAATATTTTCATAACCGAGTTGTGTGTTTTGTATATCAGGTACTTGACAGACTTCGAGCCAGTGCAGTGTTTGGGACGTGGTGGATTTGGTGTCGTGTTTGAGGCACGCAATAAAGTGGACGATTGCAACTATGCCATCAAGAGGATCCGTCTACCCAACAGGTATCAGTCGTCACAAAACATTAGAGCGCCATAAAACCGTCATTTGGGATACAGGTGTGTGTATGTTTGGCTTTAATGCTGTTTGTGATTGTAGGGAGTTGGCTCGTGAAAAGGTCATGCGAGAGGTGAAGGCTCTAGCTAAGCTGGAACACCCAGGCATCATTCGTTACTTTAACGCTTGGCAGGAGAGTCCGCCCCAGGGCTGGCAGGAGGACATGGACAAACGCTGGCTCAAAGACGCAAGGTGCGAAAAATGGCCTTGAACAAAAAACCTGGTGACTTGTTGATTAATACAAGGTTGTTGCGGTCATGGATGATCACAGAATTTTTAAAGTTATGTTTTCTGGGCTGGTAAAAGTCATGAAAAATTCTCTAGTGAATAAACATTTTTATTGTTATGAATATTTAGAGATGATTGTAAAAGATTTAATTATTTTTCAAAATGGGAGAAGTCATGGAAATATGGTACATATTTATAATATATTTATATTTATATTAAATATAAATATAAATATATTAAAGTTACAATATATTTATAACTTTTATTGAGGTAGGACGCATTAAGTTGATCTTTTGTTTATTTGTTTGTTTGTTTGTTTATTTATTTATTTAAGTTCTTTTAATTTGTTTTTAATTCATCAACAAATCCTTTATTTTATTTTTTAAAATTTTTGTTATATATGTTTGTTTTATTTTATTTTATTTTATTTTTGTGACCCTGGACCACAAAACCAGTCATAAGTGTCAATTTTATGAAATTGAGATTTATTGATTGAAATTATTGCTACAAATATACCCTTGATATCTGGTCCCAGGTCTTATTTTATTTTATTTTATTTTATTTTATTTTATTTTATTTTATTTTATTTTATTTTGTTTTATATTATTTTGTTTTATGTTTTATTTTTTTTTATTTTAGATTATATTTTATTTTATTTGAATTTTTTATTTTATTTTTTTTTTTTACGTTTTCTTTTCTAATTTTATTTTATATATTTGTTTTATATTTTATTTTTTATTTCATTTTATATTTTTTATTTTATTTTAACCAGAATCTGGTGTATCTAAGCAAGAGCATTAACTGGAAGGCTCCTGTTATTTATTTCTTCAGTACCGCTGACTGGCTCCTGAGCTCTCCTGACCACATGGAGGCGTTCTCAGTCAAGGTTCCTGTGGCCACCCCTTCTCCGGTGGACTCCTCTTGCATGTGTGCGGCCGGTGGCGACACGAGTGTGTGTGTTGGGGATCAAGTATGTGTGGAGGGCCTGGGGCCAGACAGTATGATGTCAGAGCGTGACAGTCAAGCTGACCCAGACGCTGTCCTAGAGGTCTCGGATTCCCCACACTCCTTTGAGCTCTGCCCACCCCGCACGGTTACTCACGGCGACTGCACTTCTTCTTCCTTTGATATCGTCTTTGAGGACTCAGGCTGTGAACACCAGGACAATGACAGTGACCTCAGCGGAAGTACACCTGTGCCACCTGCGTGCCTTTCACAGTCTGGCTCCAAACCCCAACATAGTACATCAGCGGGACCTCCCTCTTCCTTACCTCCAAGGCCCACCTCTCTGAGCCTGGCCCCCAGCACCCCCTGTCCTGCCATGCGGCCCCCGCTTACACCTAAGGTGTACTTGTACATTCAGATGCAGCTGTGCAGGAAGGAGAACCTAAAGGACTGGATGGCTCAGAGGTGTCTGCCTGAGCTCAGGGAACACGCTCAGTGTCTGGATATCTTCCTGCAGATTGCAGAAGCTGTGGATTTCCTGCATAGCAAAGGGCTTATGCACAGAGATCTTAAAGTAGGTCCTGAAAATGAAATGTGGATGCAGTGAGGGGTTTTCCAAAGCAGACTGCTTTTTCATTCTCACTACTTTCTCTTTCTCTCTTAGCCATCTAATATCTTCTTCACAATGGATGACGTGGTGAAGGTAGGAGACTTCGGACTGGTCACTGCCATGGATCAGGAGGAAGATGACGAGGAGCTGAGTACCCTCACGCCAATGCCAGTCTATGCCCGTCACACTGGCCAAGTGGGCACTAAACTCTACATGAGCCCTGAACAGGTCAGTTCCACTCACTCATTGCACAAACTACACACAATTTAGTGTGAAAACAGAGTTAGTGTTTAAAGGGATAGTTCACCCAAAAATGACAATTCTGTTATTAATTACTCACCCTCATGTCATTCCAAACCCGTAAGACCTTCGTTCATCTACGGGACAGATATTAAGATATTTTTGATGAAATCAGAGAGCTTTCTGACCCTGCATAGACAGCAACAGTGGACACATTTAAGGCCCAGAAAGGAAACAGGCAATGGAAAACAATCAGATTTCTGCATTGCAGGAGATTACAAACATTATAAAGGAGGGACCTGAGTCACATTTTATAAAAATATATTTATTTAAACTGTCTTTCTCTTTTGTCTCTCTGTAGCTGTCTGGGAATTCTTATTCTCACAAGGTAGACATTTATTCCCTCGGCCTGATTCTTTTTGAGCTTCTCTGTCCATTCCGCACCCAGATGGAGAGAGTCAGGGTAAGACCATCATTTAATTTTTTGGGGTCTGTAAGATTTTTGTTTTTGTAAGTAGTCTCTTACACTTACCAAAGGCAGCATTTATTTGATCAAAAATACAGGAAAAATAAAAATGTTGTGAAATGTTATTACAATTTAAACAGTTTTCTGTTTTAATATTTTTTAATTTATTCCTGTAAAACATTATTATTATTATTATTATTATTATTATTATTATTATTAATATTATTATTTATCTTTTTTTTGTAGCAATATAAATTCATTTACTGTCACTTGTGATCAATTTGTTTTGTCCTCCTTAAAAAATTGGTAACACTTTACAATAAGGTGTCATTTGTTCTGTAATGTATTAACTAACATGAATGAACAATGAACAATACATTTATTATACTAATTATTAATCTTTGTTAATGTTAATTAATAAAAATACAGTTGTTCATTGTTTGTTCATGTTAGTTCACAGTGCATTGTAGGATTAATTCACTTCCAGAACAAAAATTTACAGATAATTTACTCACTGCCTTGTCATGTCTTTAAATTTTTTTTTGTAAAGAAATTGTTTTTTGAGGAAAACATTTCAGGATTTTTCTCCATATAGTGGACTTAAATTGTGTCTGTGAGTTTGAACTTCCAAAATGCAGTTTAAATGCAGCTTTAAAGGACTCTAAACGATCCCAGCCGAGGAAGAAAGGTTTTATCTAGCGAAACGATCAGTTATTTTCTAAAAAAATAAAAAGAAATAAATATTGGCAATTTCTATATATTTTTTTTTTAACCTCAAATGCTCATCCTGTATAGTTCTGTGTATTCCGGTTGAAGACAGTTAGGGTATGTTGAAAAACTCCCATCTTGTTTTCTTCTCTAACTTCAAAATTGTGCTACAATGCTGCAGAAGTACCGACCCAGTGTTTACAAAGTGAATGCTCAAAGACGGTCAAATGCCCTTAAAAAAAAAAAAAAAAAGGTAAAACAGCGATGTAGGCCGATTTGAGATGAGAAAATGAGATGGGAGTTTTTTGACATACCCTAACTGTATTGACCCGGAGTGCACAGAGTACGTATGTGCATCACAGAGCAAGACGAGCATTTGAGGTTTAAAAAAAACATACATTTTCTATTTTTTTATAAAAAAAACAACAGATCGCTTCACTAAATAAGACCCTTCTTTCTCAGCTGGGATCATTTAGAGCCCTTTGAAGCGGCATTTAAACTACATTTTGGAAGTTCAAACTCGTGCCATAGAAGTCCACTATATGGTGAAAATTCCTGAAATGTTTTCCTCAAAACACATAATTTCTTTACGACTGAAGAAAGAGACATGAACATCTTGGATGACAAGGTGGTGAGTACATTATCTTTACATTTTTATTCTGGAAGTGAACTAATCCTTTAATGTTAACAAACACAACTTGTGATTTTAATAATGCATTAGTAAACACTGAAATTAACATTCATTGAGATTAATAAATGCCGTAGAGGTATTGTTCATTCTTAGGTCATGTTAACTAATGTAGTTTACTAATGTTAACTAATCAATCTTATTGTAAAGTGTTACCAAAAAATCTTACTGACACTAAGCTTTTAAACGCTATGCATTCATAAAATTTTGACTTGAATACTTTATTATATGGTACCGAATGATAAACATCTCACTGTTTTTCTTTCAGACTCTCACAGAGGTCAGAGCCCTGCAGTTTCCTGCTGCTTTCTGTAAGGCCAATGTCCTGGAAGTAAGTTTGTTTGTGTTTGTTTGCTTATACTGCTGGGTATTTTGCAATGGTGGTGGGAGGTGGAGTGGGAGTGACCCTACAATTGGGAAATCTAAAAGATGAACAACACTTCAAGTGCCCCCTGTAGGTGCAAATCTGCAATTACAACCTCACCATCTCCAGTGTGATATTTTTCATACAGCAGCAGAATGCAGTTAGACCTGTTTAACTAAATTTAGAATGTTAAATCAGCTGTATTTGTTTAGTGCATACCACAACACGTACATTACACTATTGTGTTTTTTTTGTTTTGTTTTATTAAAGTCTCTTCTGTTCACCAAGACTGCATTTATTTGATCTAAAGTACAGCAAAAACAGTAACATTTTGGGTAACACTTTATTTTATGGTTTCTTAGTTAGTTGCTTATTAGAATGCATATTACTAGAATATTAATTAAGCACATTTTAATGCCTTACATGACCTTATTTTACATCCCTAATCCTACCCTATACCTAAACTTAACAACTACCTTACTAATAGTGAATAAGTGTTCCCTATTCTCCCTATTCTGAATTGTTCAAGAAACATTTATTATCAATATTTAAAACAGTTGTGTGTGTGTGTGTGTGTGTGTGTGTGTGTGTGTGTGTGTGTGTGTGTGTATATATATATATATATATATATATACACATTTTTATATATATATATATATATATATACACATTTATATATTTATATTTATTTATATACTCAACTGTTTTTTATATATATATATATATATATATATATATATATATATATATATATATATATATATATATATATGTATATGTATATATATATATATATATATATATATATATATATATATATATATATATATATATATATATATATATATATATATATATATATGTATATATATATATAGTTTTTCTTTTCTTTTTTTTTTTTTGGCAAAAGAAATTATAGAAATTGTTTTATTTAGCAAGGATGCTTTAAATTGATCAAAAGTGATGAACACATTTGTAATGTTACAAAAGATTTCTATTTCAGATAAATGATGTTCTTCTGAACTTTCAGTTCATCAAAGAAAAAATTCTGCTCTGCTGTTGTCATTATAATAATAGTAATTTTTTTTTTTTTTTTTTTTGAGCAGCAAATCAGAATATTAGAATATTTTTGAAGGATGTGACTGGAATAATGATGCTAAAAATTCAGCTTTGAAATCACAGAAATATATTATATTTGAAAATGTTCAAATAGAAAAACTGTTATTTAAATAGTAAAAATATTTCAAAATTGTACTGTTTTTGCTGTACTTTGTATCAAAAAAATGCAGGCTTGGTGAGCAGAAGAGACTTCTTAAAAAAACATTAAAATCTTACTGTACGAAAACTTTTGACTGGTTGTGTATATACATGCATTTTTAAACACTCTGTACGATACAGTTTTGTTCACCCACCATTTTTTGTTGTGAGAATCAAAAAATGGTCTTGCATTCGGTAACTGCTCCTGTAAGCCCTTATATTATATGAACAGAACTACAACTCTAATATGCATTATATAACACGAACTGTTATTATATTATATTATTTTAATTGAGATTTTTTAAATTATTTTTTTTCAGGCTCAGATGGTGCGCTGTATGTTGTCCCGAGTGCCCGCGGAGCGGCCAGAGGCGTCGGAGATCACAGAAGCTCCTTTATTCCAGGAGCTGGAGGTGCCCTGCAGAATCCGACAACGTACTCGAACGTACAGCGCTTCATCCGCAGGACGACCGTCGCGCCAGATATCCTCATCAAACTAGAACTCCCACTCAAAGACAGACACATACTGTGCCTCATCTGCGGGATGACAAACACAACCAGTCACCACCTCTTAGAACGCACATCATTCAGACACTTTTGTGCAGATAAACTGAGCCCAACTAAATAACACGTCATTCCACAAACCTCTACAACTGGAATCAAACACATCATAACCATAAAACAAGCTGCCTGCTGTGGCGTTTACGCCAAGGGCGTTTAGTGATTTAGTCCCCATTGCATTTCTTTTAACCCGTAATGGACCAATCCCATGATTCCATGCTCCAGAAGCGCTTTAACACTCCCCCAAACACACACAAACACAATGTAGGAGGAGAGTTGTTGTTTTTCCAGTGCTGACGAATGCTGATGAATGACCTGCCTTGGGACGCCGTTTACTCTGCATGTCTTAAACAGGAAGTTGTGACGTGTGCTTTCCTGTCCGACCGGAGTTGTTTTTCTCCTCTAATGTAAATAGGCTTAAATAGTAAGCAAGGGAGGCTTTAAAGGTGCTTGTTCAAGACAGAACGCACAAGTTCAGAGGCATTATAGCCACTCGCTGTTACAGTGTTAGTGGCTCATGTGCACATTACTTGATGAGCGTGAATTTGCGTGTGACTGAGCGGACGTGGAAATATTCAAACTGCCTTTAAGCTGGACTTTGAGACACGAATGACACGTTTGTGATGATGGTCAGTATGAGACTTCGAATTGAGTGATTTGAGACTTTAAAAGTCATTCTGTAAAATACTTCATGCCGTTAGCACTCAGAAAAGTAGTTTACTGTATTTAAGATCATTTTGAAACACAAATTGATCATTTTTCCTTAAAAAAGAAAATCTGAATAAGAAGTGCTTTGACTAATCACACAATAAGAAAGGATACAGCTGGAGGAATCACTTCGACCAAATATTCAGCACACACCCTTAATTGTAACTTATCAGGTAATTACTGATTGTATGATTTTCTTACCAGTTTTGATTAGAGGGACTCAATTTTCTTTTGTATATGATGGAATTTTCTGTATAGTAACTGCTTTTTACAACTTTTTTTCAACTTCTACGGACGATTTTCCTAAGAGTTGTTGTCAAAGTTTAAGAGAATGGCGATAAGAATGGATCTTTATGGTCTCTGGTGACGGATTTGATCTAAAGAGCACCGGGTGCCTCTGCACCTTCAGGAGCCGCTTCCGTATGTATGCGTTTCCTGAACGGGCCGTTATGCTGCAGAACGGACATGAGATTATGACCTTTGACCCTTAATCACGAGGACTGCGTCCTGTAATCCACGTCAGGGACCACTTTTGAACCCTTCAGCTTTTAAAACCTGGATCTGTGAGCCCCGACCCAGTGAAGACAGCGACGAGTGCTGATCCTGTTTGCTTAGATCACTGTGGCAAATCCTTCCAACAGATCTTTCCCTGCTTAATGATCTCTTGGTTTGACTCGGTTTTATTCATGCCTGTGTTCATGTAGAATTTGGTTCTGACTATTCCGTTTCTCCAGTGTTCTTCAGATGTTTTGTTTTTTTTCTCCCTGTGACTGTTGAAATCCCAGTTTCATGTTCTTTAGGCCAGCCATGTCTCCTGCCGTCTATGTAAATATGTTTATTTGTTTTTATTTATGTTGAGTACATAAATCAATCCATTGGATTGGTTGAGGTATAAATAAGGTATATGAATGCACTTCATCCAGTGGAGTGCGTTGAAATATTGTGACTTCTTACAAGTCAGAATTTAATAAACGTTCTATGATGTTTGTAAAATTGCTTTGTTTCATTTTTATGCATAAAAAAAATCTAACATGAATACACAGTATCTAATCTTTTTTTATGGTTGCACTTTTTGTTTTCTAAAGTTAACACCTTGATGTTGAATTACTTTTCCAAGAATCTTTTATAGCACTGTGAAACAAATTTTTCTAAAAGTTGTTTCACTTTTACAGTTGGTCAAAAGTTTACATACACCTTGCAGAATCTGCAAAATGTTAATTACTTTACCAAAATATATATAGAAAATATGTATAGATCATACAAAATGTATGTTTTTTTTTTGTTTTTTTTTTTTAGTACTGACCTGAATAAGAAATTTCACATAAAAGACATTTACATATAATCCACAAGATAATATTTGTTAAATTTACTTCATAGAAGTTTACATACATGTGATTCTTAATACTGTCTTGTCACCTGAATGATCCACAGTTTTTTTTTTTGTTTTGTTTTGTTTTGTTTTGTTTTGTTTAGTGATAGTTGTTCGTGAGTCCCTTGTTTGTCCTGAAGAGTTAAACTGCCTGCTGTTCTTAAACAAAATCCTTCAGGTCCCACAAATTCCTTGTTTTTTCATCATTTTTGTGTATTTGAGCCCTTTCCAACAATGACTGTTTGGTTTTGAGATCCATCGCTTCACACTGAGGGCAACTGAGAGACTCATATGCAACTATTACAGAAGGTTCAAATGCTTACTAATGCTTCAGAAGGAAAAACCATGCATTAACCAAGCCGGGGATGAAAACTTTTTCAATTTGAAGATCTTGGTAAATTTCACTTATTTTGTCTTCTGGGAAAACATGTAGGTATCTTCTGAAAGGCAGCACTAAATAGAAAAAAATATTATATTTAGGCAAAATAAGAAAAATGTACACATCCTCATTCTGTTCAAAAGTTTACACCCCTAACTCTTAATGGATGGTTTTTCCTTCTGAAGCATCAGTGAGTGTTTGAACCTTCTGTAATAGTTGCATACGAGTCCCTCAGTTGTCCTCAGTGTGAAAAGATGGATCTCAAAATCATACAGTCATTGTTGGAAAGAGTTTAAATGCACAAAATTGCTAAAAAAACCACAGAATTTGTGGGACCTGAAGGATTTTTCTGAAGTACAGCAGGCAGTTTAACTGTTCAAGACAAACAAGGGACTCATGAACAACTATTACAAAACAAAAACAAAACAAAAAAAAACAGTTGTGGAACATCAGGTAACAATACAGTATTAAGAATCAAGTAAACTTGAACAGGGTCATTTTTATAGATTCAACTATTATTTAACTAATATATATTCTCTTGTGGACTATTATGCAAACATCTTTTATGTGAAATATCTTATTCAGGTCAGTCCTAAATAATAAAAATAAACAAATAACATGCATTTTGTATGATCTCTCTTATTTTGTTAAAATAATTAACATTTTGCAGATTCTGCAAGTTGTATGTAAACTTTAGACTTCAACTGTATTTTTAATGTTTCTTAATGAAGTTTGAAATGCTGAATACTTTTTGTTTGTTTGTTTCATTAACAGTGCTCATGAAAACTAAAAAAAAAAAAAAAAACATGTTGACGATTTACTCATACATAAGAATTACATGGTGCATGCATAATACTGAGCAAACAACCATTAAAACAGTTACTAAAAGTGAGTAGTCCAAAACTTCAGAAGTTAGATGATTTTTTTTTTTTTTTGGACTAGTCCACATCTAGAATGTTCATCCTTGCAAAAACAAAAAGACGCTAAATTAGTACAAAAACTTGACCTAAATATTTACCAAAATATTAAAGTTACTTGAAACTAAATAGTACAATAATAATTATCACCACATAATTACAGAACCACAAAGCTTTTATGAAAAAATGTATTTTTACTTATTTATTGGTTTAATACCAGAAAATGCCACAAGGGAACGCTGTTGAACTATAATTATATTATCTGCAGATAATAAATAAACTTTCGAAATAGCAGAATGTATGGAATAGAGTAGTAATCTTATCACATACAACTGAAATTGATAATAACTCTAGAAACATATTTAATTAAAGTTGTGTTTTGCTTTATAATTTTATGTCTCATCCACGAAAATATTCTACTGAGAATAACCCCACTTCAGCTGCACTGTACGTGTCTATTATCATGTTGCTTTATTCCTAAAATATTATATATTATACTCGATGTTTATATTATTTGCTCTGGGTCATTTGTTCCAGTTACTGGATTAAATTCCCCGCTCCCTATCAACCAATGCGTACTTCCGCATCTAGCCGAAATCTCGTCATTTCCGGGTGTCAATATGCGTCTCGGTACTGCAGCGATAAGCATCGGTAAGATGTGAACGGGAAGAAAAGATAAAACAAATCTGCCTCCAAAACGAAAGCACGGGCTGCCGACAGCATCGACGACACTGCTATCCTTTGTCTCCCGTCATCCGCTAGTCACTAGCAGCAGAGTCGCCGCCGACTGTCAGCCGTATCTGCGCGAATGGCCGCGGAGGTTCGGAGGGCCCTTGGCCGGGGCTGGTGTCTGACACTCGGCCTGGCTCGCGTAGGCCTTCACGGCACCGTACTGCGATCTCTTCTCTTCGTCACAGCCCTCAGCGGACTGGTCCGTCTACCCGCGGCCACGGAGGCGAAGGAGTGCGATAAACCATGCTTGAACGGCCAGTGTAACACAGCCAGCGGCGTCTGTGTATGCGAGCCGGGATGGGTCGGGGAGCAGTGCCAGCACTGCGGCGGCCGCTTCAGGTGAGACACAGACGGCTCTTATTCCCAGCTGATGCTCGTGACATTGACACGAACGCGTCTGAAGCTCTTGCAGAACAAGCTGTGGTCATAGCTTTGGTCATAGCTCGGTTTATGTATGCTAATATTAGCAAAGTGTCATGAAGGCTCGTCTTGAGGAATTATGAATAGATACGACCTACGCTGTCTGGCATCTGATATTGTCATCAGAAATTGGTCTTTAACAGGGTGCTGATATTGATTCGTCAAAGTCTTGAACCCTTTTCATGACTATTTCTAAAATATTTAGTGGGCTCCTGTGAAATATGTATTCTTTTTCCATTTGAAAGTAGGTTTCAACAGCTTTTTTAAACATTTTAATAATAAGCTTTAAGGTACTGTCATTCATTTTTAAAGTATGGAACAAAAAAGGGTTTAAAACAAATGTTCTAATGTTCTAATTTCACACCTTTGTCATCAATAATTGCTATTGTTTAGAATGACTTGAGTCTATTGTGTCACTTTTTTGGTACTGCTGACCCTTCTGAAAGTCACTGAATATATTTCACCCTTGTCATTATTTATTGCTATTGTCTAGAATGACTTGTTGAGTCTATTGAGTCATACTTCCTTGGCGTTGTGGTAGAGTTGGTTGGTATTTACATAACTCCTTGTAACAACAGTGGTTTAAAGTTGACAGTATCAGCTCTGTTGAGAAATGAACAGTAGTATTTCATAGTTTCACTGGAATATAAATGTCGCCTCATGCTGCTCCATCATGGGATGCGACTCACTTATGGGCAAAGTCTGGCAGAGACACTGGCTACATTGGAGGCTTTAGGTCATGTAGGGTAAATCAGGCTCCAAATGGCTGAGAAGAGACAGGCAGACTGAAGCCAAATGATCATGTGGTGTCAATCATGAATCTAACACAGCCATGCTGGAGGCAGAGACCGTTCCTAACATTGTGCCATTTCATCTCAGTTCAGGAATGTTCCTGTCCTCCTAATGACCATATATTAAGTCTATGGAACACAGTCTGGATTCTCTAGTAGCTCTGTTTCTCTATTTTGACTTCTGCAAAGGAAATGTACATCAGGGATATTGTGGGCACGTGCGTCATCAGAGTAATAATATTCTGTTATTTTGACACTCTTCACAGGTTCTTTCATAATCTGACTTGTGTGATGTTTAATCATTGATGCTGTGCAGTGATCAGAACCTGTACTGTATTGATAACTGAAAGAAACCTAAATTTCAGTAATGGAAATAAGGCTGAAATATGAATAGTAGATTAAAACTTAAAACACAGACAAAATGAGAAATGTTTGAAGTAAGTTGAATTTGTATGAAAATTACTAAAACTAAATCTTAAAAAAAAAGAAGGCTAAATGGAAATGTAAAAAAAAAAATAATAATAATAATAATAATAAAATAAAAATGTTGAAATCACAATAAAATTACTAAAGCTTCAACTAAAATTAAAATGAAAATCTAAAATTAAAAGCTATGTCAAGATAATAATAATATTAGAGTAGTACACTCTAAAAAATTGTTTGTTTTGACCCAGCGGTTGGGTTAAATGTTTTTTTTTTTGTTTTTTGTTTTTTTGTTTAACTATTGTTTAAAAATAGATATATCGCTGGCTTAAAATGAACCCAAAATAGGTTGTAAATTAAAAATCAAAAAATCAAGCACATAATGACTAGAGGCATCAGCAGTAATCAAATTTATTAATAAAAAGTTTATTATTTAATTATTATTTATTCAACCTATTAATAAATGTTTATTTATTGAACATATATGTTCTTATTTTGGGTTCATTTTAAGCTAGAAATATAATAATTTTTAAGCAGTAGTTGTCAAGTTAAATAAAACTACCCTGAAGGTTGGGTTAAACATTTAACCCAAATGACTGGTCAAAACAACCCAATTGCTGGGTTTGTCAATATTTCACCAAATGCTGAGTTATTTCTAACCCACCTATTTTTAGTGTATATAAATAATACAAAATAACACAGATAATACAATAATCCATAGACCACAGGTTTATTTTAAGCAAGAAATATAGTCATCTTAAAAGAAGACTCCACTTTTTTTGAAAATAAGCTCATTGTCCAACTCCCCTAGAGTTAAACGGTTGAGTTTTACCGTTTTCTAATCCATTCAGCCGA
The DNA here is from genome assembly GCF_022985175.1 of Labeo rohita. NCBI lineage: Eukaryota > Metazoa > Chordata > Actinopteri > Cypriniformes > Cyprinidae > Labeo > Labeo rohita. The sequence goes on along the minus strand of NC_066881.1, from coordinate 11,988,135 downwards.
TCTCCGGGTCTGGCGGTAGCACTTTTAGCATAGCTTAACATAGATCATTGAATATGATTAGACCGTTAGCATCTCGCTCAAAAATGATCATATATAATGACAATATTTTTCCTATTTAAAACGTGACTCTTCTGTAGTTACATTGTGTATTAAGACTGACCGAAAATGAAAAGTTGCGTTTTTCTAGGCTGATATGGCTAGGAACTATACTCTCATTTCAGTGTAATAATAAAGGAACTTTGCTGCCGTACCATGGGTGCAGCAGGCGCAATGATATTACGCAGCGCCTGAAAGTGACCGGCACTAAGTTTGTGTAGATGCAGAGTTGACGACTGTGTAATATCATTGTGCCTGCTGCACTCATGGTACGGCAGTAAAGTTCCTTGATTATTACGCTGAAATGAGAGTATAGTTCCTAGCCATATCAGCCTAGAAAATCGCAACTTTTAATTTTTCGTCCGTCTTTGTACGTGATGTAACTACAGAAGAGTCAAGTTTTAAATAGGAAAAATATTGTCATTGGTCATTTTTGAGCAAGATGCTAACAGTCTAATCGGATTCAATGATCTACGCTAAGCTATGCTAAAAGTGCTACCGTCAGACCCAGAGACTGGCTGAATGGAATCAAAACCAGAAAAAATCAACTGTTTAACTCTAGGGGAGTTGGAAAATGAGCCTATTTTCAAAATAAGTGGAGTGTTCCTTTAAGCAATATTTGAGTTCAATAAAATAACCCAGAAGGTTGGGTTAAATGTTTAATGGGTCAAATGTTCGATGGGTCAAAACAACCCAGTTTCTGGGTTTATCCATATTTCACTGAGCGTTGAGTTGTTTTGTGACACTGATAATCCATGGACCATGGTTGTTTTTACCAATAGTTGAGTTAACTAAAACTACACAGAAGGTTGGGTTAAACATTTAACCCAACCACTGGGTCAAAACAACCCAGTTGCTGTGTTTGTCAATATTTCACCAGGCGCTGGATTGTTTTGTGACACTGATGAGACCATAATCCATGGACCACAGTTTTGTTTAAAAGCAAGAAATCTAGTAATTTTAAGCAATAGTTAAGTTAAATAAAACTACCCAGAAGGCTGGGTTAAACATTTAACCCAAACGATGAGTCGAAACAACGCAGTTTCTGGGTTTGTCCATATTTCACTGAGCCCTGTGTCGTTTTGTTCCACTGATAAGACTATAATCCATGGACCATGGGTTTATTTTAAGCAAGAAATATAGTCATTTTTAGCAAGAGATGAGTTAACTGAAACTACCCAGAAGATTTGGTCAAAACAACCCAATTGCTGTGTTTGTCCATATTTCACAGAGCGCTGGGTTGTTTTTAACCCAGCATTTTTTAGATTGTATATAAATAATACTAAATAGCACTGATAAGACCGTAATGTTGGATGTGGGACTTTTGGTATTGAGAGGCTTTGTATATGAATTATGTGCTGTGTCTGAAATAGAATATTTCCCTACTATATAGTATGAAAAAACAGACTAATATGTCTGAATTCATAGTATTCAAGAATAGGGATGGGTGTTATGGGCTTAAAAATTAATCACAATAATTTCAGGTGTTTATTGCGATAACGATATCAATGGCGATAATTCAGGGAATCCTGTTTCTTTAGAGAAAGGTATTATCTTTCCCAAAATGTTTTACCCAAAATGGGGTGTTACTGAGTACACACGTAATTTAATAACTTCTTTACTGATGTGGAATGTGATTTAAATTGTTTGTATTTCTGTACTGAAAGCTCCTAACATTAAGACGAATTCCTTGTGTGTGAAACACGCTTGGCAATAAAGCTCTTTCTCATTCGGAAGACGGAGGGGGCCCTTGCGCAGAAACTCCACATATGTTTCATAGCAGAAGTAATAGTACTGACGACGCTCCAGGAATCTCTATTCTAGTTTTCGCTGTAGCTGAATAAAACACAGATAGAGAAACTTGAAGACGATAAACATACGATTGCTACAATATATGGCTTATCTGTGTTCTTCAAGCAATCTTGGTTATTTTTATAAGGATAAAGTATATTTATAATGCAACGTTAATCGACATAGCCTTTGTCACTTGACTATGTTATGAAGTGAATTTGGAGAAAAAGCATGTCAATAAATGATACGGGTCAGACAGCAGGTTTGTAAACAGGCTCATACACATGCAAAACTGCATTGCGCATGTGCTACTAGTACATTGAACGTTATTCAAGACTCAGACTGATTTTTGTTGCACTGCACAGTTTTGACCAAACCAGTTCCAGATTAGAGCTCCTCATTTAGACATATAGTTTCACATCCGCCTTCGGCCATGTCACTCCGCACTGTCGCACACAGAAATATGTCAACAACTAGATTTCATCATTATTATCGCGGGAAGACTAATTCTTATTGTGGGGAAATTTTTTACCGGGATATCGCCTATCCCTATTCGAAAAACAGTAGGCGAAAAGTACCCTGATGTATCGCAACAGACGCTGGTAGGTTACGCGACCTTCATTCTTCTTCAGAACACAAATTAAGATATTTTTGATGAGCTTTCTGACCCTACATAGACAGCAACGCAATTGACACATTCAAGGTCCAGAAAGGTAGTAAGGACGTCAGTAAAATAGTCCATGTGACATCAGTGGCTCAACCCTAACATTATAAAGCTACGAGAATATTTTTTGTGTGCAAAGAAAACAAAAATAATGACTTTATTCAACAGTTTCTTCTCTTCTGTGTCAGTCTGTCCCTTTAATGGTCATTCCAGTACTGTTGTTTTCCTATGCTTCTGTGAACTGACCATGGTGAAATCATCCATCTTAAACATTTTTCATGTTTTTCATCATAATTGTACGTTTCTTAGTAACGCCACACTTACTTTATAGTTATGAGTGCAGTATGTGTACGAAAGAGCCAGTACATACTGATTTTTTGATTCCATTTAATATGATTCTATTAATAGGAATCTGTAAATAGAATTCCATCCCTGTGTATGAAACCACAGAAAGAAAGGATGTGTATCCTGTATGAAAGCCTCAATGTTGCATGTTGCATGCTGCGTGTCCTCTAATTTGTTGGCCCATTCATAATTCCATAACATAATTATCAGCAACAGGATCTGCTTTAGTAAATGGCCTCTTTTTAGCACATCATTTGGTGAAAGACAGAAGCCTGACTGTTTCCCCACACCGACCGCAAACACATGAATCCATTCCTGCCCCAGAATGCCGCCCTGGCCGGACACCGCGTTTCTGCTGAACACCATCTGATGGTTTGTTCTGTTAAACCGCGGCATGCAGCTTCACGGTAGCTCACGCTAAGTGCTCCGTCTCTCAGCAGCTCTGTCTGCACTTAGCAAGTCTAATTCTCAGTAGACCCAGGTTTGAAATCACTTATGGCAGACAGGCATTTCTAACGTTCACTCGGCTGTCTTCTATCATCATAAAGCCTGAATGGAGACAACTGTCAAACTGACAAGGAAAAAGCACAACAGCTCAATTATTCTGCAATCTTTTGCCCATTATTGAACACATGTGCTTTATTTGAAGAAATGCATGATGTGATTTTAATTGTTAATGATTCTAATGGGACATTGTTGAATGATGATCTAATCGGCTGGGTGGAAGATTGGAGTGCTCCATCGAGAATCATGTCGCGGTTGTGTGTGTTTGTCACAGCTGTCTTCTGGAAAGTGTATGTGCAGCTCCCACAGGATTGTGGGTGTGTTAATGAACTGTTTTTCAATGTTAACAAAGCTCCTTGAGACTGTAGTCAGGGGCTTAGATACCTCGTCACCACACGATGCAGCATGTAGCTACTACTGCCACACAAAAAGTTATTCTACTAGTGTGGGAGTTTCTTAGATTGCGTAAAAAATGGCAGGGTGTTAAAGGGATAGTTCACCCAAAAAAGAAAATGTTGTCATCATTTACTCATCCTCAAGTTGTTCCAAACCTGTATGAATGGGTTTCTTCTGTTGAACGCAAAAGAATATATTTTGAAGAATGTGTGCAACCAAACAGTTTCCGGTAGCCATTGACTTCAGTAGTTTTTTTTTCTATTATGGAAGTCAGTGGCTACTGGCAGCCGTTTGGCCCAAAAGAATAATAAATAAAATAAAATAAAATAAAATGATTGACTGACTGATGTTTCAAAAGGTTCAGTTTTCCGTATTTCCAAAGATATTGACATAATATAATTATTTTGTAGGGCTGGGTTTTGACACAAATTTCATGATTCAGTTCAATTTGATTATTTTGGCTATTTATCAGGTACAGCACATGCCAAATTTTCCCAAATCTCTCAACTAATGTCATAAAATATACATGAAAGTCAGTTGGTACCACATTAATATTAATGGTGAAACTGAACTGATTCGTACACAAACACTATTGCACTCAATGAAAGTTTTATAATAATAAAGTTACAGTTACATAATTATATTTCTACTTCAATTCAAAATATAAACATTTAAATAGTGGCTGCCACAAAAACTTGACAGATTTATTAAAACATAAATTAAACTATTATAATGTAACATGGTGCATACATTTAGCAAAATGCTTCTCTCTAGACTCTTCTCTAGTTTTTTCTAGCTGCCTAATGAGTTTATGGTCACTAAATATGTTTTTTTTGTTTTTTTTCTGAGGTGAACGTGAGGTTATGTTACATTGTTTACACACTGTTATACTGTCGTCTTTCCGTGGTTGAAACACTGGTGAATACATGAGACAGGAATCGGATTTCGGAAGGTGTACTCTATTTTAACATACCTTCAGTTGTTTATTTATGTTTATTACACGGCTCCGTGGAATACTTGATTCTGATTGGTCAGTCACCGCATTCCAAGGTTTGATATTCCAAAATAACAAACGGTAAAAACGAATAACACAGGCTCATCCGTGTAACTGTCTGCAGTCGGTGTTGTTTGCTTACTGGGAACATTTTTTTCTTCGTGGAAGCTTTGCATTTGGTTGGCTAAAAAATATTAAAACTCATTTCAATATAATAATGTGTACAATTGTTTAATTAATTATGTCATCCGGGTATCCCGGACTTGCGCTCTCATTATACAGTTTGCAGCTGCTGTCATTTTGCAACGATTGTTTTGTACACTGTAATGGGTTATAAGATGGCTAACAAACTGGTAAGATTTAAAAAAAAAACATTTTCGTCTAAAATCAATATCTTTTATTGCCATAATTATTTATGTGGTGAAATGTTGTGGTATGATTGCACCAACTCTCTTAAACGTCCGTCTAGTTTGAACTTGCCGCTTCCTTGTAACTGCTTTCATAACGGAAGCTTTGCATTCAAATATTCCAACTCAGAACAATGTTTTATGTCTGATTGTTCACTTTTGTGTCAAGAAGCCGTGTAATAAGTGGGATAATGTACATCCAGTCGGTTGGATGTAAATTATGTCTTACCTGTTTAGTGCTGAATGTGGTGTTAAAGCGGAGATGATCAGTTCATGTGCACTTCGCTTTGGAGCGTCTCTTGAATTGATGCATTAGCACCGATCTGTCACTCCACATTAAACAGTGCCAAAATGGCATTTATTGTTTGAATATTGTAAGAAATTGGACAGAATTTGAAATCTGAGCCTTGTTTTATATGAAAAGTAACAAAACACAAAGCTTATTGCGGTTTATTGGATGGGAGTCGCTAAAATATGTCATTCATTAACTGAAAACAGGCTAGACTAATTGATTCATGGTATTTATGAATCACTATAGTTTCGTAAAAATGAGAATGGATTAAAATCAATATTATTGTTGCACTATTATTTTGCATTATTTTTGCCACATAACATGTGATCCAAAAATGAACAGAAAATTGTCCTTTACTCAACCTTGTTATTTGTCATGCTGACAAAATTAGCATTTTAGAGTGATTTATCCGTAAAAGTTTCTAAAAGTGTATTACATAACAATTCGAGTTTATGTTATCAGTGCTTGTGAAACTAGTTCCAAGCTGCACTGTGCTTCTGTTTTTACTATTGACCCTTGAACCTTGACAAGAGGCGTACATGTTATTTAATTCCTTAATTAAACTTTTACTGAGGGCTGTTAAACTTGCTACATAATTAGTGAACTGTAGGCGATTTGTATTTGTCATTTATAATAACCTGTTTCCATAGGTGCATGTGCATGTGTATGTAAATGTAGTTTGATAGGTTTAATAATGTTGTGTCTGTCATACACAGGCTAACGGGACCCTCAGGCTATCTCTCTGATGGACCAGGAAACTACAAATACAAGACCAAGTGCACATGGCTTATTGAGGGACAGTAAGTATTGGCCTGAAAATGAAACACTCTTTCTCAGAATAAAGGTCTGAGCATTAAGCCTGAACCTGGCCTGTTAACAAGACCTTGTAACCTGACCTGAAATGACCATTGATGTTAACTTTTACATTTTGCCCTAACTCAAAATCAAATACTCTTTTTTTCATTCGATTAACACTCAATTTCTACAAACTTGATTATATATGTGGAAATTAGTTAGGCTGTGCTGCTCAATGTCTATTTTATTTATAAAAATTGAGTGTTAATCGAAATGCAAAATGTAAAAGTTAACATCAGTGGTCATTTCAGGTCAGGTTACAAGGTCTTGTTAACAGGTCAGGTTACAAGGTCTTGTTAAGTTCATTATTTCCATATTACACATTTTGATTCGTTGCAAGTTTTGTTTGTCAGGTCCTGTCAGGTTTCAGATACATAGTATCTGTGTTTATCACGATGGTTGATGGTTGTTTTCTCGACAGGCTGAACTCTATCCTGAGGCTTCGCTTTGAGCATTTTGCCACCGAGTGCAGCTGGGATCATCTGTATGTGTATGATGGAGACTCCATCTACTCTCCTTTACTTGCCGCCTTCAGGTATTCTTGTAATTTCTCTGTATTTCTGTGTGTGTGTGTGTGTGTGTGTGTGTGTGTGTGTGTGTGTGTGTGCGTGATGGGTAAACGGGAGGAGTGAGATGTCCAGGTAATGACCTGTTAATCCAGGATCAGATTAGAATACGGGACTTTCCAGAGGGAAAAGTGCCTCTCCAGCACTCAAGCTCCTTACACCACATCAGACATGATTTTGAACACAAGTGTCTTGTGTAAACTTTCCCTGGGAAATATAACTCTGGTGGAAATACCCTGACATATGTCATCCATGTTTAATTCTTCAACCAAAATTTTACTGGTCTTGTGATCTTAACATCGCAGCCATTGAAATACTATCCTTCAAATGTTTGGGGTTAGTGTTTCATTTTATTTTATTTATTTTTTTTAGGAAATTAATATTTTATTATTTTTTTTTATTATTATTTATATATTTATTAAATTGATCTGAAGTAACAGTAAAGACTAGTGTTAGTGTTATAAAAGGTTTTTGTTTCAAATAAATGCTTTTCTTTCAAACTTTAAAAGTCTTTTTTCAGCAAGGATAATTGCATATATTTTAAAAAGTTTAGAATATACACTACCAGTCAAAAGTTTTTGAACAGTAAGAGTTCTAATGTTTTTTAAAGTCTCATCTGCTCACCAAGCCTGCATTTATTTGATCCAAAGTACAGCAAAAATAGTGCAATTTTGAAATATTTTTACTATTTAAAATAACTCTTTTCTATTTGAGTATACTATAAAATGAAATTAATTCCAGTGATTTCATAGCTGAATTTTTACCATCATTACTCCAGTCACATGATCCTTCAGAAAGCATTCTAATGTTCGGATTTGCTGCGCAAAAAACATTCATTATTATTATGTAGAAAACAGCTGAGTAGATTAAAATAGTAAAAATTTTAATTTGATCACAGGAATAAATTACATTTTAATATATATTCAGATAGAAAACAGTTATTTTAAATAGTAAAAATATTTCAGAATTTAATGTTTTTGCTGTCAAAATAAATGCAGGCCTGGTGAGCAGAAGAGACTTCTTAAAAAACTGGTAGTGTGTGAAAAGTTATTTTTGAAATGTAATAATACTTCACATTATTGTTTTACAGTATTTTCAATCAAATAAATGTATCCACGGTGAGGAAAAAAACTTTTAGAAACCGAAAACAACAATTATGTAAAGCAAGAAACCGAAGTCAACTCCAAAATATTTATTTTCATTAGTCATTAGTCATTTATTTCAAGTTAGTCATCTGATTTTTTTTTTTTTTTTTTTTTTTTTGACACTGGACCTTTTTTTAATTCAGTTACATAAAATGTAGATTGGTCTAAATTGAAAGCAAAAATAAGACTGATTACCCATTGGATAACTGCTGTTTTGTCAAATTAGTTTGTATGACACGGCCTGAATGTAGAATCTAAATTTATGCATCTGGCATCAGGTGCATAGTTGGATAGTTTGTACAATATTTGACAGAACATCTACAAAAACCCAACCCTAACACTTTTTAAAAAGCCCATTATAAAGAAAGTACACAGACATAATAGAGTAATAGAGTACAATTAAATTAGATGAAATCTGTTAGGTTCTCTTTTAGCAGATGTATGAAGTGCTCTGTGTTCTTCTCGTTCAGTGGTTTGATTGTTCCTGAGAGCTACAGCAATGAGACTGTCCCAGAGGTGGTGGCACAGTCTGGCTTCACCCTGCTGCACTTCTTCAGTGATGCTGCGTATAATCTCACTGGCTTCAACATCTCCTACAGGTAAGCTTTAATTCCTGGACAGTTTAAAACAAACTGATGCTTACAACTGTACTGTAGCTCTGTTTCAAAACCTTTGACGGTGTGTTAAGGCATTGTGGGCATGCTTCCATTAAAAAGACTGTTCCAGAAGGTAGACAGCAACATTATTCTGCCAGCTGCGTTATAAGATACCTCAATTTTGTCCTAATGCTAAGGCTGTACTGCATTTATACATTGTGTTGAGGTCAGTGAAATCCAAGATAGCGGATGAACTGGAAAGAATCAATAGAAATGGATTTGGTTTAATCAGAAATGAGCCATTATTTTATATGTGCTGTTTTTAACTTGCACACAGTTTAAAAGTTTGGGGTTAGTACCATTTTGTTTTGTTTTTTTAAAGTAATACTTTTGTTAAGCACGGATGCATTAAAGGAGAAGTCCACTTCCAGAACAACAATTTACAAATATTTTACTCACCCCCTTGTCATCCAAGATGTTCATGTCTTTCTTTTTTCAGTCGTAAAGAAATTATGTTTTTTGAGGAAAACATTTCAGAATTTTTTTTTCATATAATGGACTGATATGGTGCCCCGATTTTGCACTTCCAAAATGCAGTTTAAATGCGGCTTCAAACAATCCCATATGTGGTTGTAAAAGATCCCAGCTGAGGAAGAAGGGTCTTATCTAGCGAAACTATTGGTTATTTTCATTTTAAAAATACAATTTATATACTTTTTAATGCCAAACGCTTGTTTTGTCTTACTTCTTGGACTGTTTTTGTTCCGGTTCGTGACAGTTCATGTTCTCCCTCAACTTCAAAATCGTCCTATATCGCTGTTTTACCTTTTTTGTTAAGGGTGTTTGATCTTCTTTGCATGTTCACTTTGCAAAGACTGGGTCGGTACTTCTGCAGCGATGTAGGATGATTTTGAAATGATTTTTGAAGTTGAGGGACGATTGGAGATTTTCGACATACCCTAACTGTCTTAAGTCAGAATACACAGAGTTCATGGAGAGAAGGGCAAGATGAGCATTTGAGATTAAAACGTAATTAAATAGTTTTTACCGATCGTTTCAGTAGATAGGACCCTTCTTCCATGGCTGGGATCGTTTGAAGCCGCATTTAAGCTGCTTTTTGGAAGTTCAAAATCAGGGCACCATATCAGTCCATTATATGGAGAAAAATGCAGAAATGTTTTCCTCAAAAAACATAATTTCTTTACGACTGAAGAAAGAAAGACATGAACATCTTGGATGACAGGAGGGTGAGTACATATATGAATCTTTGTTTTGGAAGTGGCTAAAGTTGTTTGTAGTGTTACAAAAGATTTCTATTACAAATAGTTTTATTTTCATCAAGAAAACTTCAAAACAATGCATCCTGGTTTCCACAAAAGTGTTGAAGGGGGCATATCATGGAAATCTGACTTTTTCCACGTTTAAGAGCTATAATCGGTCCCCAGTGCATCTACCAACCCAGAAAATGCTCAGATTTTGCTCCCCCTGAGACGTAGGAAGGGGATCTCATTATAATATTTCTGCCCCTCAGTCTGCACATTTCCACCCACGGTGCCGTCATTTTGTTAGATTTTTTTTTTTTTTTTTGTAACTTATGTGTTTTCAACATAAACTTGTGTGTGTTTGTCAGTTTAAGCCCAATAAGACATGAAAGAGAACTAGTTTAGTACTCACATGCCATGTGACAGCCGCTTACTGTGTGCGTGCTTTGGATGTGTGCGCTCAGAAAAACATATATCCGAACTTTAAATGTTTTTAAAACACGTTATTTCAGCACGATAGACATGAAAATCAAAACCAAACAGATGTTTTTTGGCAGAGTATCTGATGTACAAGCTGTAAAGGCACAGCTCTATTCTGAAAAAGGGAGTGGGGCACAGCAGCTCATTTGCATTTAAAGAGACATGCATGAAAACAAGTTTCTGCTTCCACTTAAAACAGGCAGTTTCAAAATGATATAATAAATGATCTGTAGGGTATTTTGAGCTGAAACGTCACACACAAAACCTGAGATTTATATTACATATTGTAAAAAGAAGCATAATAGGTCAGTTTTAACTCTTAATGTTTCTTGAACTCCAAATCAGCATATTAGAATGATTTCTAAAGGATCATGTGACACTCAAAGCTCAGTAGGTTTTAAAGCAGGGCCTTTTTCTTGTAAACAGGCTTGTTACTGTGTTGGACTTTTGGAACTGCAACCTTAATTTACAGCTTGGATACAGCTTTTGCTAACCTGTAAACACTGGGTTGTTTAAGAACGTATGTGTTTATAAGGAAAGTGTGTTGAAATCCCAGATACATGGCTGCTTTTGATTGGCCGTCGCTTTACTTTGTGGATGCATAATGGTGTAGTTACGCCATCTATGAGCTGGGACAGGATCTGGTTTTGTTGCCCATGGCTGTGGATGTGCCCTAAAGGGATAGTCCATCTAAAATGGAAAATTCTGTCATAGTTTAGTCACCCTTGTATAATTGCTGTGTGACTTCCTTTGTTCTGTGCAACACAAAAGGAGAAATTTACAGTGTTGAAATTTCAGAAGTCTAGTGGAAATCATGTCAGGTTTGGCTTGTCTTTCAGATATATAGTGGAAATATTGTAAATGCAAATCACAGGTGAGCTTTACTAAAAACTTGATTCTGCTATATACACGGTACCATATATGGTAAGATTCATGTTTTTTAAAAGAATTATTTTATGCTTACAGAGGCTGCTGTTATTTGATCAAAAATATAAAAAAAAACAATACAACTGTGAAATATTACTACAATTTAAAATGACAGTTTTCCATTTGAATATATTATAAAATGTAATTTATTCCTTTGATGCAAAGCTAAATTTCCAGCATCATTACTCCAGTCTTTAGTGTCACATGATCCTTCAGAAAACATTCTAATATGCTGATTTGCTGCTTAAGAAATATTTCTCATCAGTGTTGAAAACAGTTGTGCTGATTAATATTATGATATAAGAAATGATCTATTGTTTCAGGATTCTTTGAACATATACTGACCAAAATTATAAACGCAACACTTTTGTTTTTGCCCTCATTTTTCATGAGCTGAACTCAAAGATCTAAGACTTCTTCTATGTACACGAAAGGCCTATTTCTCTCAAATATTGTTCACAAATCTGTCTAAATCTGTGTTAGTGAGCACTTCTCGTTTGCTGAGATAATCCATTTACCTCACAGGTGTGGCATATCAAGATGCTGATTAGACAGCATGATTATTGCACAGGTGTGTCTTAGGCTGGCCACAATAAAAGGCCACTCTAAAATATGCAGTTTTACTGTATCGGAGGGGTCTGGCAGGGGGAGGGTGGTCCGAAAATCAGTCAGTATCTGGTGTGATCACCATTTGCCTTACGGAGTGCAACACATCTCCTTCGCATAGAGTTGATCAGGTTGTTGATTGTGGCCTGTGGAATGTTGGTCCACTCCTCTGTGCGAAGTTGCTGGATATTGGCAGGAACTGGAACACGCTGTTGTATACGCCGATCCGGAGCATCCCAAACATGCTCAATGGGTGACATGTCCGGTGAGTATGCTGGCCATGCAAGAACTGGGATGTTTTCAGCTTCCAGGAATTGTGTACAGATCCTTGCAACATGGGGCCGTGCATTATTATGCTGCAACATGAGGTGATGGTCGTGGATGAATGGCACAACAATGGGCCTCAGGATCTCATCACGGTATCTCTGTGCATTCAAAATGCCATCAATAAAATGCACCTGTGTTCGTTGTCTATAACATACGCCTGCCCATACCATAATCCCACCACCACCATGGGCCACTCGAACGTTGACATCAGCAAACCGCTCACCCACACGACGCCATACACGATGTCTGCTTGTTGGGAGAACACCTCTCCAAAGTGCCAGACACCATCGAATGTGAGAATCGAGACCCCGATGAGGACAACGAGCATGCAGATGAGCTTCCCTGAGACGGTTTCAGAAATTCTGCAGAAATTCTTTGGTTATGCAAACCGATTGTTGCAGCAGCTGTCCGGGGGGCTGGTCTCAGACGATCTTGGAGGTGAAGATGCTGGATATAGAGGTCCTGGGCTGGTGTGGTTACACGTGGTCTGCAGTTGTGAGACTGGTTGGATGTACTGCCAAATTCACTGCAACGTCTTTGGAGACGGCTTACAGTAGAGAAATTAACATTCAATTCACGGGTAACAGCTCGGGTGGACATTCCTGCAGTCAGCTTGCCAATTGCACGCTCCCTCAAAACTTGCAACATCTGTGGCATTGTGCTGTGTGATAAAGCTGCACATTTTAGAGTGGCCTTTTATTGTGGCCAGCCTAAGGCACACCTGTGCAATAATCATGCTGTCTAAACAGCATCTTGATATGCCACACCTGTGAGGTGGATGGATTGTCTCGGCAAATAAGAAGTGCTCACTAACACAGATTTAGACAGATTTGTGAACCGTATTTGAGAGAAATAGGCCTTTTGTGTACATAGAAAAAGTCCTAGATTTTTCAGTTCAGCTCATAAAAAATCGGGGCAAAAACAAAAGTGTTGCGTTTATAATTTTGGTCAGTGTAGAACTGCAAAACCAGTATTTGTTTGAAAAAGAAATCCTATGTGACATTATAAATTTATGTGTTTTAGTGTCATGGCTAAATAAATTCATTAGTTTCTTAAAATAACTTTTGAGCAGTAGTGTACATGCACTGCAAACAATATATATTGTTATAATAATAAATGCAGTGCAAAAAACAAACCGTAGATGGACAGTACACATGCCAGTGATGCGAAAACATCATTGCTCAAGTTTAATATTAAGTTTAAACATGTTTAAAAGCGAATAGGAAGTCACACAGATTTGGTAAGTGCAAATGCTGACAATTTTTTTTTTTTTTTTGGCTGGACTGTCCCTTTAAGGCTCTGTGCGCTAGAGAACAAGAGTGAGAACAAGAAAATGCAGGTCAGAGTAATTTAAGAAGAGCAGGACAGAGGAAGCGCAGATGTCTTTGACCTCCGTGTCTGTGGCAGGGGCTGCTCATGTGAAGTCCTGACGGTGACTGCGGCGGTTTCTATAGCGACTGCATTTACAGGGACCTGAAAAAACACTGGAGTGCAGTATCAATAGAACATCAAACACCAGTCCTGACACACACGCTGCAGACACTCTGAGACGCTCACAAAACTGCGTAAAGCTGAAAGACAGATGCTAGACCGCCTGTTATTCTCTGCCATCCCTTTCTTCCTGTGTTCAGCTGTAGAGGGGAGTGAGCTGCCTACTAATGCGGCAGTTCTTACACACTCCAGTAGAGATATTGAAATAAACTGTTTTCACCTCAGTCTAGCTCCTTCCTCAAGACTACAGCTGTTTATAAGAAACCTTCAAGCTACGAAAACAATTAACTTAAGTTGTAAGTTTGTATTTGGTTGTTTTAAATCCTTTATGGATGGGTCACTCTGACACAGCTTTGCAGTTCTGTGACGCTGAATTTAAATCAAGACATTTTTATTGTAGACTAAACGTCCACTGTATCCAGACACCATTTTATAAGGGAAATAGCCAGACAATATTGGCAACATCTAATGTCTGCTGAGTACAATGTCACAACTGTGGGCTGGAAAAGGTAAATGCCCAAACAAACAGTCTAACAATAGATTTACATTAGGTGTGGTTGTGCAAGGAAAATCATTAAACTGAAGTCGTTCCTGTTTAATCAGCATGATGGATGAGATTAGAAATAATGTGATATAGTCTGTGTATTTCTGTATTAGACATTTAAGCTGTAAATGGGGACACACAGTAAGAATTGACCTAATTGTTTAAATTAAAGGGATCGTTCACCCTAAAATGAAAATTCTGTCATTAATTACTCACCCTCAAGTCGATCCAAACCCGTAAGGCCTTTGTTCATCTTCAAAACACAAATTAAGATATTTTTGATGAAATCTGAGAGCTTTCTGATCCTGCATAGACAGCAATGCAACTGACATGTGAATGTGCGTCAAAGACTGAGATGGAAGAGAAAAGTTGTTAAATGAAGTCATCCTTTTTGTTTTCTTTGTGCACTAAAAATATTCTCGTAGCTTCATAAAGTTATAGTTGAACCACTGATGTCACATGGACTATTTTAACAACATCCTTACTCCCTTTCTGGGTCTTGAATGTGTCTATGCAGAAAGCTCTCAGATTTCATCCAAGATGTCTTCATTTGTTTTCCGAAGATGAACAAAGGTCTTACGGATTTTGCATGACTTGAGAGTGTGTAATTAATGACAGAATTTTGAATTTTTGCATGAACTATCCTTTAGTTGTGTTAGTTTGAGTCAGCGGATATTGGACAGTTAATATCAGTGCTTTTATCTGTTCCATATTATAAAATTATTAAGCTGTTGTCTATATTTTATAATATTTTTAAGGCTGATATATCACTTTCTGCCTTATATCACAATATTTTTATTTTTATTTTTATTTTTTTTTAATTTGTGTATTTTAGTAAAACAGCAAATAAACAATATATTTATGATATAAAATCAATTAAATATTATAAACAATTATTTTTTTTAAAAAAGTAAAATATGTTGTTATTATTATTATTATTATTATTATTATTATTATTATTATTTTAATCAACGTAAAAGTACTTTTCTATCATGATCTAATGTGCCGCCACTTCAAGTATACCATTTGTAAGCTGACTACCTCAACAGTGTTATTTTAGCATTTATATAATATTACAGTATTTATTTAGTATTTATTGTTTATTTTGAATTAGGTTTTTATATTTTCATGTTGGATTTTAATTTTAGTTTTAGTACTTTAACTTAATTAACCTTGGCAGCTAAAATAAAAAAGGTTTTCACTGTATGAAATGTTTCTATTTATTTTATATTTGCGTTTTAGCTTTATTTCAGTTAATTAAAATGTTTTTAATAGTTTTAGTTTTGGTCAACAACAAGGCTGAAAAATCTGTTTTTATTAAGAGAACCTGGGCTTTCATGATTATTTTGGTAATCGAGTAATCGGCCGACTATTCTGACGATTAATCTAGTATTTTTTTTTTTTTTTTTTGTGGTAATTAAAATAGACCTAAGTGAACAATAGCCTTTAAAATGACTTAAAATACATATAAAATAGCAATGAGCAATAATAATTAATTTAGATAAAGTATTTCAGGCAAGTAATTATATGGTCTGATTGAACAAAACTGTTAAAATACATATACATAATGTATTATAAACAGCAGAACTAATGCACATTTATAACATGACTGCAGAGGGTTTTTACACTTTACAGTGCAATCTAATCCTTGTTTAATATTAACTAAACAACATTTAATTAAAATGCCCAAGTAATCTTTAATAGTTTAGCATTTATTTAGGACAGAAATCTTACAAATCTAAAGTCACAATAGCATTATGTTTTATGATTTTTAAAGGAGAAGTCCACTTCCAAAACAAAGATTCACATATAATGTACTCATCCTCTTGTCATTGAAGATGTTCATGTCTTTCTTTCTTCAGTCATAAAGAAATTGTTTTTTGAGGAAAGCATTTCAGCATTTTTCTCCATATAATGGACTGATATGGTGCCCCGATTTTGAGCTTCCAAAATGCAGTTTAAATGCAGCTTCAAACAATCCCAAATGCGGTTGGCCAAGAAAGAAGGGTCTTATCTAGTGAAACGATCGGTTATTTTTTTAAAAATAATACAATTTATGCCAAATGCTCGTCTTGTCTTACACAGAGTTCAGGGAGAGCAAGACAAGACGAGCGTTTGAGATTAAAAAGTATTTAAATTGTATTTTTTTGAAAATAACTGATTGTTTTGCTAGATAAGACCCTTCTTCCTCGGCTGGGATTGTTTACAACCACATTTGGGGTCGTTTGAAAAAAAACATAATTTCTTTTACGACTGAAGAAAGAAAGACATGAACATCTTGGATGACAAGGGGGTGAGTACATTATATGTGAATCTTTGTTTTGGAAGTGGACTTCTCCTTTAAATTGGTTTAATATATCATGCAGCCTTGGAAAACGGTCTAATGCGTGGTTGCTAATGGTGGTTCTCGTCCGTGGAATACACACTTCCAGTATTTTGCCCAGTACTCCACAAGAAGTACTTGAATTGAATTGATGAAACATGACAGCCCTAGAGAGAACGCACTTAGATCATAGTAAATATGTGTTCCCTAATCTAAAGTGTTACCAGAAAGGTTTAGGTTGACACAAATAGCAGAGAATTGACTAATAATTTTTACTGAAAGAAAATGAAACAATATGTTGCTCATATCATTCAGCTTTTACATGTATTTAAACAGAATTTAAAATTATTTTAATTTGCATGGCATACTGTATCAGTTATTTAACAGGTTATCGTGTAGTCATATAACTTTAATGCTTTACAGCCCTAGTTAACAATAACAACACTGTTCCTGAAAATTGTAAACATGTTGGCTCTGTCAAAACATTGCTCTGATTGAGAGTCTGACGCGTGAACTTGGCCAGTGACGTAGATTCAGGGTGAAGCTGTTAGCAAAAAAAAATTGTCCAAACAATGGCTGACCAAAAAAAAACAATCCTTATTTTTGCAGTTTTCCCCAGTCTTGCAGCAAGTGCACACTTCACATTTTAGTTTTGGTCTAGTTTATCAATACAGATGTGAGATTTCCTGTTGCATTGATTTCTTTGTGTTTTTCTGCTCTACCCAGGTTGAATACCTGCCCCAGTAACTGCTCTGATCGTGGGGAGTGTCGTGTAGGGAATTCCAGTGACTCTGTGCAGTGTGTATGTGAGGACGGCTGGAAAGGAGAGGCCTGTGATGTGCCCTACTGCTTCTCTGACTGTGGCTTCCCTCTGCGGGGACAATGTGACACCGCTGCCAAACGCTGCCAGTGCAAACCAGGATGGCAAGGTAATTTGTCGCTTGGCTCAGTCATAGGAATGACAGCAAGCTACTGGACAAATAAGAAAATCATGCTTATGAAAATGATCAATTTCAGGACTCACATATGCATTTTGACAGCGAGTTCGGTGACAATCATCATCACATTAACATGGATCGAACTTTTATGAACTTGCGTTGTGTGAATTGTGATAAGACATCCGGTCTTTGATATTTACTTTTAGTCACTGTTGCTATGGTTACAGGTGTTTCACAGCTATCGTGAGAATAGAAAAGAGCGTGATATTAGTTATTTGTACAGTACACACATTAGTGTCTTAATACTGTATGTGAGCTGTTCTTTGATGTTAAGAGTCATTTAAGGAATTTGGTTTATAAATGTCTTGTAATCCACTCACAGTTCTGGGAATGTGTAGATCTTTTTGGGTTTTCCCTAATTGTTTCCTGGCTCTCTTCCTCTTTGCCTTTCACAGCACTGACTACAGATCTCTCTGTCTCAATCTCTGCGCCTCTAGTGTTGTTTGGGTTTGCTTGACAGACTGTACTCTGTGTACTTATACCGTTGGTCCCAGGGCTGTATTTTGGAGAACGGCTTGTGTTCTTATGCTTAGCTTGATTGTGATGAGCTCTGATAGCCCAAATGTATAAAAATACAGATGGCTTGAGGTCCTCGATTTTAGTGTACAACTGTGCATTTTAGCACACTTATAAATTTATTCAAGTTGGAACAAAGTGTGCTAGATGACTAAATCCTGCCTGTACCAAAATAGAGCAGAGACTGACTGCCATTACAACAGCCGAGGTATCGTTTATGCCTGTAGCACAGGAGAGAGTTATGTGCCAAATGTTAACAGTTAAGGTTAGTAAAAATGACTAAGAAGAACCAGTAGGTTTGGTATTTTATAGTTTATTTTAAACTTCAGTGGTCACTGTAGTGAATTTATATGTTCATACATGCCTCGTTTATCATTTATCCTTATTTACTACCGGTCAAAAGTTTTTGAACTGTAAAATTTTTAATGTTTTTTCAAAGGGATCATCGGATGCTACGTAAATTTTTTTCATGTTATTTGAACATTAACCCTATAACACATCTACCCTATAATGATAAAAATCCATGCATTGGTTTTTAAGTAATCTGTAAAAATAATATCCCCTTTTTCAAATCGAGCTATTCTCAGATGCCTGTCGGTGTGACGAGGCCGCTCCCACGATAGTTGATTGGCATGAGCGTCTTACCTCAGATAAGCTGTCACAGTCCGACCTCCATTGTTTCAATGCCGGAGCAGGGATGTAAGTTAGACAAGAATATCTCCGATTGAGCGATTGAGGTGTTGTTGCTGGATGTAATAATGAACATAGTGGTCGTCATTTATTTCTGACATCTGAGCCGCTGAAGATGCAGTGGATTACGTTTGTTTGTGAAGGGAATGCAGCTCCCGATCTACATATATCCGTCTATGTTCACGCGAATCATTCATGATCCAGCTTCACTTACAGCAGGAGTGAGTATAAGGGTTTTTTTTATGAACCTTTGTGATCGCCTTTCCCAATAATGTGTTAGTTAGCAAGTTTGGTGGGTAAAAGCGGCTAAAGTAAACAGGCTTGTCACTCCACAGACAGAAGAGAGGGGCGGGGCGGGGCGAGCAGAGCTCATTTGCATTTAAAGGAACAATCCCCTCACTATACCATGCTAAAGCTTGGAGTCAGTATTTTTATTTATTTATTTATTTTTGAGAGAGAGAGAAATTATAGAAACATTTCAATTTAGCAAGGATGCTTCAAATTGATTCAAAGTGATAATAAAAACATTTATAACATTACAGAAGACTTCTATTTCATATATATGCTGTTCTTCTGAACTTCTGTATTCATCAAAGAAACCTGAAAAAAACACAGCTGTTTTCAGTGTAATAATAATAATAATAATAATAATAATAATAAATGTTTTTTTGAGCAGCAAAGCAGAATATTAGAATGATTTTTGAAGGATCGTGTGAGTAATGATAATAAAATTTCAGCTTTAAAATAACAGGAATAAATTAAAAATATTTAACATTTTACTGTACTTTGGAGAATTCTTAAAAAAAAAATTAAAATCTTACTGTTCAAAAACTTTTGACTGGTAGTGTATGTATTTAGGATGTATAAATGCTAGCTATGAAATTTTTTTTTTGCTTCTATGTCAATGCTTATGCTTATAACATCCAGATAGACCTGACCTTGAATTATTGAGAAAAGTGCACAAGGTAGCATCAGCTATGATAAAATGGCATGTGGAACAGAAATGCAGTACTCTTTACTACTTATAACTGTTGAGGCTGCTGCCATTTTGACTCTTTATATATTGCGTCACAAGTCTGAGGTTTCATAATTGTATGTTTCCAACATGCAGTTACAAGGTCAATGACAACGTGAACTCATTTTAATTTTAATCACTGTAATTATGACAAGCAGCCACTAAACCTCAGGTTGGGTCTCTCTCATATCTGAGCTCGGTCTGTCTGTCTATCTCTGTCTCCTCTCCTCTCTTCCTCTCTCCCCTGTGGAAGTGTTTAATCACCAATCTGTGAACAACAGGTTGAGCCACACTTAGAGCTGACTCATTTTTCAAGTTCCTCATTGGTTTCCTGTAATGCTTTATTTTCTCAAGCACAGCCCTTTTGTCTGTCTTTTAATTTTATTGTTATATATTTCTGTAAATTTAGTCAATTAGACATTTTTTTGACATTTTTTCAAGTAAATGAATGAGTGTTGATTTCCACTGCTTTGGCTACTAATGTACATTTGTGTTTGATTTGCATAAATTGCCATTCAAAGCAAAAGCTGCATGTTTAATAAAACTAGATGTGGTGTTCGGCACAGAATTATTCTCACACAGACTGAATAAAAAAACAGTAATAATAATAATATAGTAATATAACAGTTTCTCAGTAGAGTTTATTATTTTTAAAAGGCTTAAAACGTATATATTATATATACATATTCTACAGAATTGGTGCAAAGTCAGAGTGGGAAACATCTTAAAAAAAATGTTTTCCCACAAATTTGTATGTATGCACATAATATCCAATATAATAATAATATCCATATAATATCCAAGGTACACATTTTCAGTAATTGTGCTGTTAATGCTCATATTGAAATTTTTTTCAAAAAATTTTGGAATATTTTTCCTCTCCCCGAATTTGTCACTACTGAAACACACCTGTTAAGATTTTACTTACATCTAGCATGTCAATACATTTTTTTGCTATTTTATTAAAAAGTTTTCAGAAGTAAATAAATAACAATCAATTTTAACAATATTTCAGGGTTGCCAGGTTTTCACAACAAAACCCACCCAATTTCTACTCAACTTTTTTTTTTTTTAAATTTATTTATTATATTTTTTTTATTTCTACTCAAAAATAGCCCAATCACATTTTGGAGGCGTTACATTTCAGGGGCTAAATATTTCGCTATCAGGGTTGCTTCAACCCACAGCAACCGTGTTAAAGTAGCCCAATTCCGTGGGAAAAGTGCAGACTTGGCAACACTGTAATATTTCGAGTGTGTTTTTTTGAGAGTATACAGTATACTTTGTTTTTGACAGAACATCCCATGTTTCGGTTGTGACTGCACATTTTCGGTAGTGACAATAATGTTTTGATAGTGACCACTTCACATTACAGAATTTTAACCCACATATCAAAACATACTAAAAATTTGTATAACTGTACTGAAATTTTATTTGCCCCAAATAAATGATTATGTGTTCTTTTTTATATATTTATATATATTTATATATATATTTATAACTAGTTTCATAATAAACCGAAAATATATTTATAAAAGGACTTCGGCAAAGTATCCTTCAAACGAACTAAAACCAAAAGCATAATATGGCTTTATCGCTTCATCAAATCTGTTTGCGCTGCTTGACTGTTTCAACTTGAAGTGCACACATCATTCAAGTGATCAGCTCGTGATCTGCTGTTTTTACAGTATTTCACTAGATTTGTAATGAGACACAATAGTAAACCTGTTGTCATTGAAACTGGAGTTTTCCGCTAAATTAAAAGCCCAACTGCAGTTTCTGCCAAAATAAAAGCTGAAAAGTTTATCTCTTGCAAGCAAGGACTAAAATTAACAGATGCACACAAAGAAAATACTGTACAGGCAGAGCAAGCTCACTGTTTGTTTTTTTTGTTTTGTTTTTTTTTAAATAAAAAAATAAATACTGGTGTGGGGGTTTATATTAATATATTTCTGAAGGGATCTGATTTCAGAGAATTTTTCCCTCTTCACTGTTCACATCACTGTTGTTCCATAAGCGCCACCTTCTGTCAGAGAATGAAACTCAGCCTTTCTGCTGTTTCAGTTGTATGCAGGTTATAGTATACTTTTCAAAAGCTAAAGTCAGGCCATTCTGAATTTGCTTTAAAGGTTGAAATGATACAGTCAAATTTAAATTAAAAAAACTGCTCATGCTACATGTGTTTAGCATTTTTGTTTGTATTGTGATTAAAATGCAGTAGTTGGTTCTAATTTCAAATGGTTTTTTTATTAAATATGTTTAGTTGCTGTAGTAGCATGGCCTGGAAAAATATATTTATGGCCGGTAACTTTTCTCAAGTCACCAGATGTTAGTTTTAGGCCCTGCTTGCAAGTATAGAAATTAGGACAAACGTATTGTAATTACCCTACTGTAGAATAAGGTAAAATAATACAACTTTGAAATACTCATTTCATCTCCTATTATTATTTTTTTACTTATTTAACTCATCTAGCCCAAATGACAGCGTGTGTGTGTGTTTGTGTATTTTAGGCCTGGACTGTTCAATAACCGTACCAGCAAATGTTTCCTTTTGGACACGTGAGGAATACAGCGGGCATGGCTTGGCGCGGGCGTCCCATAAGGCTGTGGTTCATGAAGACGTGATGTGGGTGATAGGTGGACATGTGTTCAACTACACACACTACCAGATGGTGACTGCGTGAGTACACACACACACTTACTTAACTGGAGCATAATAACTTTACAGGTTCACAGTTTCACTTTCTCCTTTACTCTGTGTGTCTATTCTACAGCTTCAACATTTCTTCTCAAAGCTGGATGACGTTAAACCGGTCCGTCAACTCTGTAACTGGACGCTACGGTCATTCTCTCTCCCTGCATGAGGTTTGTTAATAGATGACAGGTTGTTTGTTTAATGGTGTTTTTCTACTTGAATGTTTTCGTTAGAGTCTGCTGTATTTATTATTATTTATTTTTATTATTTATTTACACTTTGTGTGCCTACATACAGGATAAAATCTACATGTACGGTGGGAAGATTGACTCCACTGGAAACGTGACATCAGAACTGTGGGTGTTCCACACACAGAACCAGTCGTGGGTTATGCTGAATCCACGTGCTAAAGAACAGTATGCCGTCGTGGGCCATTCTGCACACACTGTCCAGCTCTATCCCGACGGGTCGGAGCCCGTCATACTGGTGGTCTTTGGACACTGTCCTCTTTATGGATACATCAGCCAAGTGCAGCAGTACAACATTGGTCAGTAACACAACAGTAGGGGTGATAACTACAATATCATTGCATTATCACTGTAATTGTAATGATGATGTAAGATTAAGGAGTAGTGTACATATCACAGTAATGTTAAAAGTTTAGTTTAGTTTTGTAGCGACCAGAAGTCAATTTCACACTTTTCATAACACAAATTTGAATGTCGTTGATAAGTCAATCAACTGGTTAGAAAAATACTTTTATTTTAAATGTGATTAATCACGATTAATCGTTTAATAAAATATATTATTATTATTATTATTATTATTACTTTAAAGTAAACGTTCATTTATGTTTATTTGGTATAAAAAATATTAAAAAAAAAAATATATATATATATAACTTTTAAAGTAGATATTAATTTGTTCATTTGGTATAATATATATATATATATATATATATATATATATATATATATATAATACCTTTTTTACCTTGAATGTAATTATATGTCTAGGTAATTTTTTTTATTTTTTTTTTTTACTTTGGAGTAAATATTAATTTATGTTCATTTATTTTTATATATATATATATGTACATACATACACATATATATGTATGTATATATATATATATATATATATATATATATATATATATATGTGTGTGTGTGTGTGTGTGAGAAGAGTTTATAAATCCACTATAAATCCATTTTGATTAATTTGAGTAAAAATGTGTTTTCTTTACCAAGAAAGTGGCAAAACCACTATTTTCTGTTTAAAACTTTCACATAGCATTTTTAGGTTATAATAACATTAAAAATTTAAATCCAGAGTTTGATTTTCAAAGATTTATTATAAAAACTGATTATTTTTTCCCAAAATGCAATAAATCCATTAGGTGTCTATGCTTATTTTCTTTTTAGGAGCACTTGTGGTGGCCTGAAGGGATGGCATAAGTGCAATCAAATTCATAAACTGCTGTTGAGATTAATGTTTTAAATATACAATTTTGAACTTGATTTTAATAACTAAAAAGAAGATAAAAATTACCTAATAAAACTAATATATATAAAGTCACTGATTTAATTTCTGAATCATATCATTCATTTGATTCATTCGAATGACTGATTAATTCAGGAATAAAGTGACTTTTTATTTATTTTTATGAATGGGTAATTGATTCATTGACTCACTAGAAAACACGCGTTCATTCGTAAACGCTGTGTTTGAATGGAGATGTGCAGCGGCTCAGTTGTGACTTTGTTTCAAACTATTTTTGATGATGAAATCAGGCAATAGTGTTATAGTCAGACAATGTAAGTCACTTAACATTAACTTCTTGTTTATTTAACTGTTGTAATTAAATCAGTGTCTCATTTACAAACTCCCTTAAAAATCATTAAAAACTGTCACTCATCTTAGTTCCATTATAATCAACGAAGCCCTACACTGCACAATGTTTCTTATTTAAACTCTCGTCAGATATGTCTGTGATGCATTACCCTAGGATGCGGGGTGTGTTCAAAGCACCACCTTTACTGTTTACTGTTTATATATATATATATGATATAATAGTTTTATACTTTTTAGCTTGAAGTAAATGTAGTTTTTTTTTTTTTTTGGATTATTTATTTTGTGTTGATTTTGCAGTAAATATTTTAAATGTACTTTGCAACAATCTATCCAGATGTCTTTTTCTAAATATCAAAATACATTTCAAGATTAAATATAGTGTAAAGTTAGAGAAAATGTTGAGAGAGAAATTTTATGCTCGATCACCCAGCCATACTTGGCAGATAAATCAAACCACTTTGTGTTTTTCTGTGATATTGCTTTTATTTAATTACTGGTCTGTGTTCATATACATGGCTGCTGCACCACATGTTTTCAAAATCTTGCATCATGCACATTATGTTTTTGAGAAGGCTTACATAAAAACTTTTTTTAAGCATCTTTTAAAAACAGGCCTCAGGACACCTGTGTTCTGTTCCATTCAGTCTTGCTATTTGAAAGAAAGAATTCATCCTATGTGAAAGCACCCTAATCCTTTTCAGAATATTGAGTGCTACCACGGACTGAGAACAGTTGTGACCCAGTTTCTGTCTGATGAATCAGACCACAAGGTACCGCAGAGACTGACTCTACCATTCATCACAAAATTAAAAAGGCCGCTTTTTGATATTAGTTTTCAGTCAGTGTAAAATGTTTGAAGTTGGAAAAAAAAATTGTGCAGTTGTTTTCATGATTGATTGTTGCTGTCATCCATGTGTGTGTGTGAGCGAGAGAGAGACAGGAGACTGAGGCCGGTTTTCACTTTGAAGGTGAATGGATGCCAGTGTGGTTTGAAATCAGTGTAAAAAAAACCCTGCTAGGGAAAACGAACATTTATTCAATTAGACTTTTGACTTAGAACTTTATATATACTAATGTAGTTCTTCCTCTTGCAACAACTATCCCTGTTCTGGTCTGTTTGGAGTTATTGTGTTTACTCTACTGCCCTCTGGTGTTGTAATGGAAGAACAACTTAAAAAATATTTGTTTCTTTTTCTCCTAACTTTTAACCTTTTCACTCTTCCCTTTACAGTGAAGAACACATGGAGTGTTTTAGAGACTCGTGGTGCACTGGTTCAGGGTGGCTATGGGCACAGCAGTGTGTACGACCCTCAGACTCGCTCCATCTACATTCATGGAGGG
The DNA here is from genome assembly GCF_022985175.1 of Labeo rohita. NCBI lineage: Eukaryota > Metazoa > Chordata > Actinopteri > Cypriniformes > Cyprinidae > Labeo > Labeo rohita. The sequence goes on along the minus strand of NC_066881.1, from coordinate 11,962,415 downwards.
TATAAAGCTTTCAGCGCCAATAAATATGGCCTGGCCGGAGACCTGTACCGCTATGATGTGGACAAGAGAATGTGGTGCGTTGAGCAGCATTACACGATTTAATTTAATACTCACTACTTTATTGGCTTTATAATTTGAAGGCTATGCTTGAAGTGCCTGATTATTTTTAATTTTTTTTTATCCAGAAAATAACAAAAAGCTTCACTTTTGCATTTAACTGAAATAATAATAATTACCTCATTTATACTGTTTGTATACAGGTTGATTTACAGTAGTAACTACCATTCAGGGCTCTATGCTTACTTTTCTTTTTAGGAGCACTTTCTAGTCAATAATCAAAAATCTAACAAGGTGATATTTGACTCCTTAAATTGAAATTTTGTTTTTACCTTTGTAATGGCATTTTTTTAACTTTATTAAAATTATGTCATCTTTTATGTCTTTTTATTATATTTTTTTAGGCTTTTTTTAAATTTCTAATTAAAACAACAGAATGAGAACAAGTAGAATAAGAATAAGTTAACAATCAAATGAAATCAGTATTAATAAAATCAGTTTGTACAACTGAGGTGGCATAGAATAACACAAAAGTGGCTTGTAGCTGTATTTTCGTATGTTTAATGAGGCTCAGAGGTGGCATGAGTGCCATTAAATTCATAAATTCATGTTGAGATTAATGTTTTAAATATAAATACAGAATACAGAAATATTAAACGATTTAAATAACTGAAAAGATACTTTAAAAATGAAAGTAAATCTGCCAATAGGTGGTGGCAACTCACTGATTTAATTACTGACTCATATTCCTTTGATTCATTCGGACGGCTGATTCATTCAGAAACAAAGCAAGTAACTGTCTTTAAGAATGGGAAATTGAATCATTGACTCACTGATTTGTTTAAAAATGCACATTCATTCATAAAGGAAACACCACTGTGTTTGAATGGAGATCCGCAGTGACTCAGTTGTGACTTGTTTCAGACTATTTTTGGTGATGAAATAGAGAACAATCAGACAATAGTGTTATAGTCAGACAATGTAAGTCACTTAATATTAAGTTCTTGTTTATTTAACTGTTGTCTTAAATCAATATCTCATTTACAAACTCCCTTAAAAATCATTAAAAGCTGTCACTCATCTTATTTAGTTGCAATCTCACAAAGTTCCATTATAATCAATGATGCTCTCTACACTGCACAGTGAATCTCTTATTTACACTCTCTCTACATTTTGTTTGTGAATGGATTCGTGAGAAATGTCTGTGATACATTACTTCAATGTTGCAAAAACACGTAGGAACCTTCAAAGCTCCCTTCAGCGCAAACAAATATGCTGATTGGGTTAGTCGCAGTGGTGCTTCTAAATATTTTTTCATAGTCGCACACAGTAGTTTTGCGACTGAAATGGTCACACTATAGAGCCGTGACATTCAAGCTTGAGGTCTATAAGACTTTTTAAAGAAATTAATAGTTTTATTCAGCATGGATGCATTAATTTTTTCAAAAGTGATGGAGACATTTATAACGTTACAACAGATTTCTGTAAATTCACAAGGATTAATTAACTTCCAGAATAAAAATTTCCTGATAATTTACTCACCCCGTGTCATCCAAGATGTTCATGTCTTTCTTTCTTCAGTCAAAAAGAAATTAAGTTTTTTGAGGAAAACATTTCAGGATTACTTTAATGGGGATCAGCTGGTTGAAGGTCTAAATTGCAGTTTCAATGCAGCTTCATAGGGTTTTACATGATGCCAGCCAAGGAATAAGAGTCTTATCTAGTGAAACTATCAGTCATTTTCTAAAAAAAAAAAAAAAAATAATAAAAATGTATATACTTTTTATGCACAAACGCTTATGTAATCACGTTGGAAAGGTCTTTTTTGAAACTGCCAGCGTCTGTTTTACATTATGATCCTATGGAGTAAACTGTGTTTTCAAAAAAGTCCTGAGCACTTTTGAAACACCGGCGTCTTTTTCTGCAGCTCAGAGCATCTTTTTAAGCTGAAAAAAGTTTTGCTGAGAAAACAAAAAAACAAAAAACAAAAGCTTTATGTCAAGCGCCTTTTTGACAGCTAACCAATGACAAGCCAGTAGCAAGACCTGTTGTTTCCATTACAACAAGAGCAACAGGAAAAATGGTGAAGGTGCCGGTAGATAGACTTTTATTATGTTGTTGTAAACCGACATTCTCCTCCTCGTTAACTTCAAATACCAACGTGCTTCCCACTAAGATATCGGCGCCGCATGTTGACATGTAGCACCTTTGTGTTTTGCTTTTTTCCCGGCTTGCAGACCCTTCCCGATCCCGTCCCCCCTCTCTCTCCCACACCGCTTCCTGTCTAAATACTGTCCTGTTAAATAAAGGTAAATGCCAAAAAATAAAAAACAAAAGCCAACGCTAGAGAGAGCTTACTCTTTTCTCAACATTCATACTGTTGCAGCTGTTGTTATAGCAACAAAAGACGCACTGGGATGCAACGCTGCCTGATTTTTTTTTTTTTACTAAAAAAGCGCCCTTGTCAACTTTTTCTTGCCAAAAAAGACACCAAGTGTGAGCATAGCCTTAGTTCTTTGTCTGTGTGCACCGGTTTAAAAAGGTAGGATAGGGCGAAAACGCTGATAATCTTCCGACATCGTTGTTTTACCTTTTTGGTAAAGAGCGTTTGACTTTCTTTGCACGTTCACTTTATAAACACTGGGTCGGTACTTCCGCCTACATCACGCGTGATCTTTCCAACGTGACTATGTAATTGTGGGAAGTCAAGCTAGTGCAAGATCAGCATTTGTGGTTAAAACGTATATAAATGTTTATTTTTTTAGAAAATGACAGCGCATTTCATTAGATAAGACCTTTATTTCTCAGCTGGGATTGTGTAGAGCTCTTTGAAGCTGCTTTGGACCTTCAGTCCATTGGCTCCCATTGAAGTCCACTATATAGAGAAAAATTCTGAAATGTTCTCCTCAAAAACCTTGGTTTCTTTTCAGCTGAAGAAAGAAAGACGTGAACATCTTAGATGCCATGGGAGTGAGTAAATTATGAGGATTTTTTTTTTCATTCTGGAAGTGAACAAATCCTTTAAAACAAATGCTGTTCTTTAGAACTTTCTGTTCATTAAAGAATAGAATCAAAAAAATAATATCAACAGCAAATCAGCATCTTACAATGATTTCTGAAGGATCATGTGACACTCAAGACTGCAATAATGGCTTTTGAAAATTCTGCTTTGCATCACAAGTATAAATTTCAACCTTGATAGGCATAAGGGATTTCTTAAAAATCATACTCAGACCAAACTTTTGTAAACATTCATCATCGAAAGCTCACACATGATACTTGCTCTGTGCTGTAAAAATAGTACGTAGTGTGCTTTTCTGAACATTGCCTGACTGTTTGTTTTCTCTTGGGTTCTTGCTAATGATGTCTCTGTAGGTTGATTCTGAGGGACAGTGGTTTTTTCCGTTACCTCCACACGGCAGTGATTGTTGGCGGGAACATGCTGGTGTTTGGAGGGAATACGCACAACGATACCTCAATGAGCCACGGGGCAAAATGCTTCTCCTCAGACTTCATAGCATACAGCATAGGTGAGTACCAAACACCATCTTTGTCACCTGAATATTCAAACCACCGGTGTTCTGTACTGCTGTGTACAATAATGTGACTTATCCAATCAAAATTATTAGTTGGTTTTATTCTCAAGTCTCATTTTAAGGTAGTGCGATAATGTTCATCCAATTTTCCCATGCGATTTGTAAATTTAATTAACTGAATTATCCAAAATAGGTTGTATTCCAGAAAAAAATAACTTTGTTGTATGATTATGTGCATTACTGTGATTTCTATTAAAGATTTGTCATTCCATCTACTTTTTAGAACTTTTTGCATTCTGAGCGATTCACTTACTGCATTCTCTCACGTATATATATATATATATATATATATATATATATATATATATATATATATGTCTGTCTTTCACAATATTGAACAGCAGAAGAGACACTCACACAGAAAGCGTAATTGGATTTCTGTGCGTGTAGCAGCAAGCCATTAGAGACCGAAATACACTCATCAGGGGGGCTTCTTGCAGAAGGATGCGTGATCTTGAAGCCATTATTTTATGAGTGACACATTTGAGTTTTGTAATCTCCAGGGATCGGAGACATGCCTGTCTGGTGGTATTATCTCGCTTTTCATTTAGATAATGAGGGATGCTGTGATGTCAGAATAGACACACTACAAGCACTCCAATACGGCGCTTCTTGAATGTGAGAATATGATGCGTGGGTTGAAATTTAGAGCGTCTTTGAGGAGTTTGTAGTGCTTGTATAACACACAGGAAGCTTCAAACATATCAGAAGTGTCTGCATTTGCTTATTCATCATTGTATACCCCTCCACTTGAAAATCTCTTTCTCTTGTTCTTCCCTTGCCAACTTCTCTTTGGAGATTCGGGCTAGTGCTGTGGTAATCTGTAATTAAGTAGCGGCCTGTCTCGGCCCTGAGGATAATTGCTCTGTCCTTATAAGCTGAACTCAATTACACTGGCCCACACCAGGATCCTGAATTCGATTTGTCAGAAAGTTTGCCAGCAGGGGGCAGTGACTTGTCACACATACTGCGCTAATAGCAGTCATTTCTCTTCATGCTTCTCTTACTCCTGTTAGATTAGCCACTAACTCCTTCTGTTTAACATCTAGGAAAGAGATGATTTGATATTAAGGGTCAGCTCAGAAACAGCTCATCTTGCAAACCGTGGCGAGAAAGATCCAGGGAACTGAGAACATTCAGTTTTATCCCATATTGCGTGGTGTTAAAATGTTATTTAGTTTTAGAGTACAAGTAAAGGTGCCTTATAGCCTCTGCACATCTGCACAGGTCATCAATTTATGTGAAGGTTGGACTTATGAATATTAATTGGGTACTGTGAGTGAGCAACTATTAGTCTTAGTTAATTAATATTCATGAGCTCTGTGTTCTCTATAGTGATGTCTCCAAAACGTATTGCGGCAGCACTGGCTGAGATTCACTTTGTCTGCTCTTTTCTCTTTTCTAGCTTGTGATGAGTGGACTGTACTGCCCAATCCAGATCTTCACCATGACGTCAACCGTTTTGGCCACTCAGCTGTATTTCACGATGGGTAATCTCAATATTTTTTATGTGCTTGTAGGGCGATAAATCAGTAATGATAGTTATTGCGATATAATTGTATAAGCGTTCAATAAATGTTCGATATAAGGTTTATGTGCCAGAGGCGGAACGAAAGAGTCATTTGAATTCAGCAACAAACACACGACATGTGAAACAGCACTGTGCGCAGCGATACAGTCAGAAGGCATTTCAGTCTACAAATTGCCATCATTTAGCATAGTAACACCCACAGAAATGTGGGTATTCGTATAGAATTGTATTATATTATTAATGCAAACATGTATTTAATGTATTTAAGGAATAATTTAATATAATTACAGTATTTTTTGTGATTTTATACAGCTATAGCTTTGTACATTTATACTAATATGTATTTAGACTACTGCAATTTTTTTCCTACAAATACCTAGAAACCATATTACGTTTTTAGCATGGTATTAATAGTATATTTGTGGGTATCATAATCTAAATGTATGCTACTATTCAAGACCAGTAGTTAAAAAAAAAAAGTGAGTTTCCTATCATTTTTACAGATATTACTGATTTTGATCATGAACATAAATTTACATCTGCATCCTAACTCGAGCTACTATCAAATGTGCATTTCTAAGAGACAAAAAATAAATTAATTAATTAATTAAAAATAGTAATATTATTATTATTATAAATATTAAAAAATATTATCAGGCAGCCTAAACCTGTTTCTTGATTCGAAACAATATCACTCATTAGAACATGCAGAACTAAGAAATTATTTTTTATTTTAATGTGCTCCTATTATGCCATTTTAAAGGTTGCTAATATTGTTTTATGAGTCTCCTAAAACGGGTTTACATGTATGCAAGGTCAAAAAACACTGTAGTTTTCTCCAAAAATAGATTTAATTTTACCTCATTTCTAAATGATTTGTAAACAACTCATGCGAAGCAGTTCAAAGAATCAGTCTTTCTAAACCCCTCCTTTCCGTGAGCCCTCACTTCTGTGATTGGTCAGATGGCGCAGTCCTTTATGATTGGTTTACCACGTACAGCGCTTGTCGAAAACAAAACGTCTATTGCCATAACTGAATGACAGCCCTGGATACTTGTCAATACATAGAAAAGGTGGCATCGATTTTACCATACCAATTCAGGCCGGAGTCTTACGATGAAACGGTTGAAGTGGCTGATCGACAAGTTAGCGCGGACTACCATGGAAAGTGTTTGCAATTTGCTTATGTAAGCGAACCGGGCACACCTCTGTCTTGTAAATTTCAACATTGTATAATGCATTACACTGTGTAAAGTCGTGCGCCATCCTTTATCATTACTCCAACTAATGAGACAGACAGACAGTCAGGCTGCATCAATCACAAATTTTTAGACTACAGTGGGCCCACAGCTGAACAACAGAGCTACAGAAGCGTGAGTTAGCTGGTTAGTAAGACGTGCGGGGGTGGCTACACAACATAACATACACAACTACGTATTTTGAACGATCGCTAGAAAATACAATCATCAGTTATTAATCATACTCACAGGTAGAGGTTCAAAAGAGCAAGCCAGTCCAAATAAACTGTGCACTGATCTATCTTTTAAGAGCAAACGTTTGGTGAATCCTGCGTTGCGCTCCCGAGATTGGAAAAGCAGTCGTCAGTAAAATGGTGGGAACACAACACAAGATTGGAATTTTACTGCTGAGGTGTTGTTGAAAAAATGAATGTTAACCACTGATTCTTTGTAGATTCATCTTTTGGAAGTGAATATAAAACAAATTTACTCTCACAGCGTAGGATACAGCGTCTTCTCAACGTGAGTAAACTTCATGGAACTTTTCCAGTGCTTGTGACAAGTACATGTTGTTGGGGCAAGTTGTTCACAACGTAAAAAGTGGGCGGACGTTATGCAAATGTGTTACTTCGTGACGTGCAGCCATAACTGAATAAGATTCGAATTCCTGACAACTCGTTCAGGCAATTGTGAGCCGACTCTTCTTTTTTTTTTTTTTTTTTTTTTTTTGATAGACAATAACTTTATTTGTCGTGCACTGTTGACTTCACAACTTTGCAGATATTTTATGTTCACATACAGCTACATGACACACTGCATGAAAGGTCATATTTGAAAATGCATAATAGGAGCACTTTAAGATATTTATTTTGTTAAGGGAAACGACTGCTAAAGTGTTAAGCATTCAAAAACGTGGAGTGTTTGTCTTGTACTTACCATAAAGAGTAGTTTATCACAATTAACCGTCTGGTTTCTACAACTTTCACTTTGGAACAAAACATCTGCCTTTAAACTTGAAAGAAATAAAAATGTTTAATTTATCGTGATTAATTATCAATGTTAACTGATATAAAAAAATTATTATGATAATCATTTTTGCCATATCGGCCAGCTCTATGTGCTTGGTATGCTAAAATATCCAAATATACAAAATGGTAGATTTACTCTAATTTGAATTTGAAAAGTATGACTATTTACGTCTTAACTGGTTAACTGCTAGTTGGTCAAACTAGTTCTTAAGACACAGTTTTAATATAGTGGCTGTGTTTATGCAAGCGGCCCATAATGTACACTGTTTTAATGATATTGTTAGGTTTGTATACACTACCATTCAAAAGTTTGGGAGTAATAATAAGATTTCTGTTTCAAATAAAAGCTTTTCTTTTGGATTTTCTATTCTTTGAAGAATTTTGAAAAAAATTATAATAGTTTAATTACATTTATTTACATTAACATCACAAGAATAAATTACCTTTATATATCTTCAAATGGAAAACAGCTATTTTAAATTGTAATAATATTTTGATGATTAATGATTAAATAAATGCAGGCTTAAAAAAAAAAAAAAAAAAAACTCGCTCCAAACTTTCGAATGGTAGTGTAACTTTAAACTCCACTGACATTTGTGGCGTGCTGTTGAATACCACAGTTAATAAATCTGACACATCCCTCAATTTCTAAAAACAACTGAAAATGTTTATAATAATGCACTTTCATGAAACACTGTGGCATTAATATACATTAAAAGAATAGTTCACCTAAAAATTTTAATTCTGTCATTAATTACTCACCCTCATGTTGTTCCAAATCTGTAGCTGAGCTTCGTTCATCTTCAGAACACAGATTAAAATATTTTTGATGAAATCTGACAGCTTTCTGACCCTGCATTACCATGTCCAAGGCCCAGATAGGTAGTAAGGACATGGTTAAAATAGTCCATCAGTGGTTCAACTGTAATGTTATGAAGATTTTTGTACACAAAGAAAACTAAAATGATGACTTTATTCAACAATTTCTTCTCTTCTGTATCAGTCTTTGATGTGATTAAATTTATATAATTTATCATATCATTTGATATGATAAATTCATATCATGACTATGTAATCCTACGCTGTATTATGGGAATCCATGTTTCATGCAAAAACACCAGGAAGAGACATAGCCAGGTTGCATTTAGATACCTACATCTAATCATTTGCACTGAATAATTCATGAAGATGATTTAACAAAATAATAGCATCATGTTTTTTTGCTTTTAAACACTCTGGTAAACTTGCCATACAAACTGTAAACAGGCTGTTTGCTTTATTACAGAGTCAAAATGCTTTCCTCAGATAATTGACAGCATGCCACTGACGCTTAAGTTGTATTGAGTCCTAAATGTTCCTTTTTAAAAGTGTTTCTTTTTCTGTGATGTTTAAATGGTGTCGCAGTAAATATGAAGTCTATATTTAAATCGGCCTGTAATCTCCTTCCGTACGGATTAGTCAAATGAAGTCATAAAGCAGAATCATTATCCATAAATAACATGTCTCTTTATTAGTGTTTCAAATTGCCAGCTTAACAAACACAAGTCTTCTAACCACACTTATCCACACAGTCTCATAGAAAAATTTCTAGAAGAGGTTTTGATGTGAGTGCACTGTGATCTGTATTCTTACCCATAATTCCCAGCGTCATTGTCAGCACCAATATGACCACCGAGTGACCCCGCTGTGGGGAGTTGTGGCACAACACTGCTTTTGCTGTTTGACTTGTCGGTCTCATGCGCTTTATTCATCACTCCTCCCAACTTCCTTTTCATGTTCTTCTTCATTCGCACTGCCCTCTTGTTCCTCACCCTTCATACCGCTCCCCTCCCATCTCGCGCTGTCCTCTCTCATTCCTTTTGAGATGCTTGAGGTTAATCTCTGTCTCTTTTTGTACGTGTGTGTCAGGGTGATGTACGTGTATGGAGGCTTTAACAGCCTGATGCTCAGCGATGTGCTGAGGTTCACCCCTGCGAGCTGCGCTGCGTTCTCCGAGCAGCTGGAGTGTGTGACGGCTGTTCCCGGCGTGAAGTGTGTGTGGAACTCTACTACCTCCACCTGTATGTCCTGGGACGCAGTGGCACCCCATGACACAGAGGGCTTGAGAAACACCTGCAGTCCCAGAGGGTGTAAGTGACTGGAACAAAGAGGACGTCTGCTTCCTGTGTCTCTTAAGAACTGTTCAGACAGGACTAGTTTTATAATTATTAGAATAGGACGTCTGTCATTTTGCGTGGAAATACAGATAGGATATTGTCTGGATTTTACCTGAATTTATGTGAGATCCTTAAAATGTTTTGATCTAATGGCTTGCGCTTAAACGCAAAAAAAGTTTATTTGGGGAGTGTTCAGTTCATTTGGTTCATTTGGTCCAGAAAACTATACATTTGATCCTGTTCAACTTAGCATTCACACTGGCACTGATTGGTCAGGCTGAATGACATATATTTCAGGATGGAGCTTTGCCATCCATGGTAAATTAGAAAACATGGGTTATTTTAAATGTAATATATCACAGTATTTAGGGGTTTAAGCGTGTAGCACTGAAACCCTATTGTAATTGTTAGAATGGTCACAGATCAGTGATCTCCACATAAAACTGATCATGCAGATCAAACCTTAAGTCGTAGAGACTTGAAACTTGGAGGGATGTTAGTACTCACACCGCCTATGACATGACCAAGACTCGCCCCAATCGGCCTGACGGGGACACTACAATGATTAAAAGTATGAAATTGCTCAAAACTCCTAAATCGTCAGTCGTCGGACAAAACGCATTCCTCAGATTCGATCATGAGCCTGGCGAAGTTTGTGGGTATTTTGCATGTTTTATAAAAATCTGCTTTTGCCAACTAGACTTTTCACCCAATTTGAACCAGACCAGTGCAGAAAGATTCTCTTGAGAGTGAATATCAATAATTATAAAAAAGAAGTTTCGACTCGCCATCTCAAAGGGCCGCTAAAACGTTCAAAAGAGTCAGGGCCACTTTTAGTAAAATGCCTATAACTCCTGAACAAAATGAGATATCTCCGCCAAACTCAGAACACTTATGTAAGAGCTCAGTCTGAGGTCACAGGAAAAAATTGCGGAGTTTGGAAGCGCCATAAAAATGGCTGTAATTGCGCAAAAATTTGTCCTATCAACATGAAAATCGGTGTACACAGTGTTGGTCCGAAGTGCCACAAGTGTCCACGAGGACATTTGCATATCTAAAAAATAACATGGCTGCCATCGGCCAATGAAGTTTGAGCACCTGTTAGACAAGACAAACGGAGGCCGATTGGAAGGAAACTCGGTGGGCCTGTTTGGCACACGGCCCCAAAGGCCGTTAGAATTTTTGAAAGAAATCAGCGACTGGGGAGGCCATATTGCATTTTTCACAGGTGTAAACGATTTCGCACATACGCATGATATTCATATCATACGATAGAACTCCTCATTCCAGACAACTTTGCCTCTAGAACCACTGCTTTGCAAACTAGTCCTAGGTTTTTTGCTCAGTCTGGAAAAAAACACTGCAGTACAATTCTCTGGACTCTCTAGGCCAATAATTATCAAAAAAATGTTGAAATTTACCCTTTGGGAAACTATAACAGGCTGGTTTGGAAAAGGGGCTTGTCCAAACTTACCCAAAATCCTCTTAAAGCCTAAAGGAAAATTCAACTTAATGAAACCTGCTGAGCACATGCGACAGGTGATTCTAAACAAGCATGGAAAGTTTTAAAGAGATCGGACCACAGCTGGTGCTATATACCATAATTTCTATGGTAAATTACCTGGATTTGCAAAAAAAAAAATCAAATATCTTTGATCACGTACTTGTACTTTGATCAAGTAAATGTAGCCCTATGCAGCTAATCTTATGCTGTGAAAACTTTGTTATAGTTATGAATTTATCACTAAGAATTATGAATTATCACTGAGAGTTTTCTTAACTTAAAAGGGTTTAATGGGCTGCTGGCTGTCCTTATTGATTTGAAGTTTTTTATGTCTTATGGGATACCAGCAGGCAGCGTTTATACCCCCAAGTGTTATTATATCCAGAAAATTGGCAAAAAGGTCTAAATCCGTGATGGTGTACCAAGCAGTAAAAAGATTTGCAGTCAAGGAGAATGTTAGCTTTAGTTATTCGGCAAAAGAAGTGATGTGTAAATGCAGTATCCACAAACACAAGTATTATTTACCAGGATTAGATTTCTTTGAAAATGAACAATTTCCTGATAATTTGCTCACCTCCATGACATCCAAGATGTTTGTGTCTTTCTTTATTCATTTCAAAACAAATTTCAGGATTTTTCTCCATATAGTGGACTTCAATGGGGATCAATGGGTTGTAGATACAAATTGCAGTTTCAAAGGGCTCCACACGAACCAGACGAGAAATAAGGGTCTTATTTAGCAAAAATATTAGTCACTTTCTAAAATAAATAAAAATGTACTTTTAAATACTTTTTAACCACAAATGCTCTTCTTGCACTAGCTCGACTTTATGCATTACATAATCAAGTGGAAAGGTCATGCGTGAAGTACCAACCTAGTGTTTACACATCAAAGGAAAAGTCAGGAAAGTAAGTCAAACACCCTTTAGAAAAAAAGGTAAAAAAAACGATATCTGGCGATTTTTCGAGTTTTTTTCTTTTTGAATCAAAGTACACAGATGAAGACCTATTTACATTTGACCTTTCCAACGTGGTTGAAAAGTATATACATTTTTTGTTTCATTAGATAAGACCCTTATTCTTCGTCTGGGTTCATGTAGAGCCCTTTAAAGTTGCATTGAAACTGCAATTTGGACCTTCAAACCATTGATCCCCATCAAAGTCCACTATATGGAGAAAAATCCTGGAATGATTTCCTCAAAATCCTTAATTTCTTTTCAACTGAAGTAAGAAAAACATGAACATCTTGTATGACATGGGATGAGTAAATGATCATGAAATTTTAATTCAGGACTGAACTAGTCTTTAATTCTAATCCAAATCAACCTGTACTTCTGCCAAACATGAAGAACTAGGAAGAACTAGTCCTGTCTGAATAGATGTTAATTTTAATGATCTGTCAGATGCAGTTGCTTACAACAGATTTTTTTTGTATGTTTAACTTTTGTTCCAGAGTATGGCTTCACTGAATCCACAGTTACCGCCATAGGCGTTGTATGCAGTAATGTATGTGTGTGCTTTCCAGATGCAGATGGTGAAAAGTGTGACCAATATTCAGACTGCTACAGCTGTACAGCAAACACTAACAGCTGCCAGTGGTGCGCTGCGGCCTGTGTGTCTGGTCATAGTAACTGCACCAGTTCTCCGGTAAGACTCAACATTTAATATGCCGTGACTTACAGAAAAGTGTGTGGAAGAACACATTTCAGTTTATGAATTTGTAATACTGGGACTTTGCTCTGACGTGTCGAATTTGCTGCCGGTCTGCAGGGTGGGATAATGGAGTATGAGGTGTGTCCAAAGGATAACCCATCCTTTGTGTGTAGCAAGAAGACCAGCTGTAAAAGTTGTGCCACAGATCAGAACTGCCAGTGGGAGACGAGAAATCAAGAGTGCACTACCCTCCCTGGTAATAGACACAAACAATGTGATTTAACTGGACCTTTGACCTTCAAATCATATAGGAAGGTCTTGGAAGTTCAAGAGCACAGTCATGTGTAAATAATGTGTTAGCCATAGTCCTATGCAAAAACAATTGCAGAACAACAAATTATGAATAAAAGTATAGAATAAAATAGCTCAAAATAAATTATTATTGTCATAATATCACTATTATTGTTGTTGTATTATTATGTTTTTAATTTAATTATTTATTAGTTGTTTTTATTGAAGGCCACCATAAATAATACTAATAACAAAATTATCACTTTTATTATTGTTTAATTTATTTTAAAGATCTTTTTTATATTATATTATAGTATAGTATATATTATATTATATTATTGTATTGCACAATATGGTGAGACAATATCACTTTTAATATTCTTAGTATATGTTGTTATAATTCTGTTATATTTTATATTCTATTTTAAATGTTTCATATAATTTACTGTTTTATAAAATTACTACTATATATTATATTATATTATATTATATTATATTATATTATATTATATTATATTATATTATACAGCACAGTATGGTACTTATTATTATTATTATTATTATTATTATTATTATTTAAATATATTGTATTTTACATATTTTATGTAATTTATTGTTTTAAAAAGTCATTATTATATTGAATTGTATTTTTGTTATATTATATTCATTATATTATATTATATTGTATTATATTATATCATATATTGTATTGTATTGTTATATTTTATATTAGATTTAAAAAATTTTTATAGTATTTTCTCTTAAAAATGCATTGTATATTATAGCACAGTGTGATGAGATAATATCACTATTAATATTACTAAATGTTATTGTAATTCTGTTGTTATAGTTTATATTCTATTTTAAATATTTAAAAAAAAATCATTATGTTGTATTCTATTGTATTCTGTTGTACTCTATTATATTATATTACTATTATATATTATATTATATAGCACAGTATGGTGGTATAATATCACTTGTTGTTGTTGTTGTTGTTATTATTATTATTATTATTATTAAAATATTATATTTTATAGTTTTTAAAATATTGTATTATATTATATTATATTATATTATATTATATTATATTGCAAAAACATTAGCAGAACAACAAAGTATAATACAGAGTAAAATCAATTATTGGCAAATTATGGTGGGATTATATCACTGCCGTTTTTTTTAATTATTTCTAAATTATGTATTATTTTGTTAATTTAAAATCTTATTACCATGGTAATAATGATAATATCACATCCATCATTAAAAGTTGATATCACTATTGCCATGTTTCTCATATGTTAATCTGGATCCCTAATGCTTGTGTTTTAGGAAATATCTGTGGGGAGAGTTGGCACCTGGTGGGGAACTCGTGTCTAAAGCTGATCACAGCCAAGGACTCATATGACAATGCTAAACTGGCATGTCGCAGTCACCAGGCAGTGCTGGCATCCCTTACCACACAGAAGAAAGTCCAGTTCGTCCTCAAAGAGATGCATAACAGATCGTTGCAAGTGAGTTTGTGACACACTTTCACAGTCTTTGTTCTTCATGGCATCGTCACTTGGGGGTTGTAAGGCACTCTTCTTTGTGAAGCTCTTCACATATTAAAGTGAATTGAAAATGAATTGTCCTGTGTGCTGCAGTCAAAAGCCGTCATCACTCCGTGGGTGGGTCTGAGGAAGATCAATGTCTCGTACTGGTGCTGGGAGGACATGTCTCCCTTCACCAACTCCACGCTGCAGTGGTTGCCGGGCGAGCCTAGCGACGCTGGTTTTTGTGGGTACCTGGCTGAGCCCACTTTTAACGGACTGAAGGCGGCGACCTGTGTCAATTCTGTGAACGGGAGTCTGTGTGAAAGACCAAGTGAGAAAGATGCACATACACACAAAACATTAAGCTAGTGCTTATTTTTCCCTTTTAAAAACATATTTTATTCGGTGTTAGGTTAGGTTAGATTATTACATAAATTCCTGTTTTTAAGTTATATTTTATTTAATTATGTTTTCAATAATTTATATAATTTCCTGTTTTTAAAAAATGAGTATTATATGTTAGTTTTTCATTTTTTATGTTTGATATATTTTTCCTTTTTTAAGTTATTTTATTATGGTTTTGATATTTTATAAATACTTTTTTAAAACAAAAAAGTGCACAAAACAATAGTAGTAATAATAATAATAATGATGATAATAATAATAATATAAAATAGAATGACCATTTTTTAATAACTGATACCAGTAGGCAATATTTAATAAGATAAAAGATAATTTAAAAAGGGAAAATATATAGAATAAAATCTAATATAATATATTTCCTGGTATATATGTTAGATTAGATTTTTTTTTTCTTTTTTTGCAACTTGTTATCAGTTATTTAAAAACCTGTCACTATTATATTTTACATTTCATTATAATTGTGTATGTTTTTTTTATATTTTCTATATTATATTATATTATATTCGTATTAATCCTTTAAAAAACTGTTATTACCCCTTGTTTAAAAAAAATAAGTTGAACCATGTTTTCTGTTGTTTATTGATATGTGTAATCTATAAAGGACCTCTTTTATTCAGTTTTCTCTCCCTCTTGTGCCTTTTTTCATTCTCCCTCTCTCTCGAACTCTCTCTGTTCCTGCAGCGAACCACAGTGTGAAGCAGTGTCGGACGCCCTGTGCCCTGCGCTCTTCCTGTAGTGAGTGCACCAGCGGGAGCTCTGAGTGCATGTGGTGCAGTAACATGAGGCAGTGCGTGGACTCTAATGCTTATGTGGCATCCTTCCCCTACGGCCAGTGCATGGAGTGGTACACCATGAACAGCTGCCCACGTACGTCTGCCTCTCATTTAGCGGATTCATGCCTGCCAGACTATGTCTGGTTTTCTCTTTGTAAATCAAAGATTGTACATTAGCACGTCTTATGTTTAATGACTTGAAATGGACATGGCAATCATAAAAACAATTCAGATTAATATGCTAATAATAACTTTACTGTCAAGGGTTCAGTGTGAGGTGATTGCACTGCATGACCCCTTGGATGACTGGGTGTGTTTTTATTGTAGCGGAGAATTGTTCTGGTTACAAGACCTGTGGTCACTGTTTGGAGCAGCCTGGCTGTGGGTGGTGCACTGATCCCAGCAATACAGGACGGGGCCAGTGTATAGAGGGCTCTTACCGCGGTCCAATCCAAACACTATTCCACGCCCCTTCCTCTTCAGGCCCCTCCCTCATTCCTGCCCCTCAGCCGATGCTGAACGTGAGCTTGTGCCCACTAGAGGGCAACTACAACTGGTCCTTCATCCAGTGCCCAGGTAAAACTCATGTGACTTATATTGGTTGAGTTTATGAAATGTATAAAAGTATGATTGAATATAGTGATGCTAAACTGAACTGGATATCACAATTTCTCTTTGACACTTAAAGCATGTATAACATTAAGCATCATTGTGAATAGGGATGTCCCTGAATAGTGAATCCGTATTTGGACAGGCATGGAAAACTAATAAGGACATAATTAGCTGCTTGCTAGCTTGTTACATTACTGTACATAAACTTTCACTTACCACATAAACAGAGTAAGGAGAGATGACTGATAGAACGATGGTGAATGATTTGCAGATCCTGAGCACCACTGACAAACATCTAATCTTCTAAAATGTGTGGTATGTACTGCTGCTCCGTAGTATACACAGAGTATGTGTGATTTGCGAATCTCGAAAGTAAAAAGCGGGCACGCATTCAAAAGCGATTCAAAAGCATATTAATAATGGCTCCCTGATTTCCACAATTTATATACGGTATAATCACCCAACTATATAGTTGCAAGAGAAAGCAATGAAATATATTTTTTCCTCCCATCTCTTATTTGCTCCATTTAGGGGTTCCGTAGTACACGTCATTTTCTTTTCCAAATACGGTGTTTGGATTCGGACACATCCCTAATCGGACACAAGCCTTATTGTGCTTTTTATTGGCTAATAATCATTCTATTTAAAGAATCCAGAAAAATATATCAGTGTTTCCACAGAAGTATTATACGTGACAACTGTTTTTAACATTGATAATAATATGAAACGTATCTTAAGCAGAAAATCAGTTTTAGAATCATTTCTAAAGAAACGTGACATTGTAGAGTGGAAAAATTCCATTGCCAGATTAAAATACATTTTAAAATATATTAAAACAGTATGTATTAAAATAGTATACAAATAGTAAGAAGTAAGTTTGCAGAATCTGCAAAATGTTACTTTTTTTACCAAAATAAGAGGGATCATACAAAATGCATGTTATTTTTTATTTAGTACTGACCTGAATAAGATATTTCACATAAAAGTTTACATATAGTTCACAAGAGAAAATAATAGTTGAATTTATAAAAGTTACCCTGTTCAAAATTTTACATACGCTTGATTTTTAATACTGTTGTTACCTGAATAATGGAGGTTGGGGGTGAAAACTTTTGAACAGAATGAAGATGTGTACATTTTTCTTATTTTGCCTAAATATCATATTTTGTTCATTTAGTACTGCCCTTCAGAATCTACAGAAGATACTTACATGTTTCCCAGAAGACAAAATAAGTGACTTTTTTTTTTTTTTTTTTTACATTTTTTTTTTCTTCAAATTCAAAAAGTTTTCACCCCCCAGCTCTTAATGCATTGTGTTTCCTTTTGAAACATTAGTGAGTGTTTGAACCTTTTGTAATAGTTGCATTTGCAGTTGTCCTCAGTGTGAAAAGATGGATCTCGAAATCATAGTCATTGTTGGAAAGGGTACAAATACACAAAATGCTGAAAAAACAATGATTTTGTGGGACCTTGAGATTTTCTAAAGAACAGCAGGCAGTTTAACTGTTCAGGGCAAACAAGGGACTCATGAACAACTATCATTAAACACTGACTCTTGAGAATGTTGAATAACCTTTTAAAGACATTTCAGAGAAAACATAATCATCACAATGTATATTGAATCATTAAATAGCATGTCATATGCAGCTTCTTATATTTACTAAAATGTAAAATTTACTTTACATGGTGTTTGCATATAAATGTGTCTTAGCAGTGTGTGGACACAACCACCCTACAATGATACAAATCCATTCATTCCTGTATTTTAATAAATTTAAAAAAAAAAAAACTATATGCTCCCAATTATTAAGCCGTTTTGATTTTCTGAGCAGTATGACATCATACTGTTCAGGCCCCGCCCACAACCACTGGAAGACCGTCTCTTATTGGCGTATTCCCGCCCTCAGCCAACTGTAAGGTGTCCATCTTTTTCTCCACACTTGATCATCTGATGCAACAGTGACTCGGAAGCAAGACATTCGTAGTTGGATGAAAAAGTGAATATAAGAGTCTTTATTTTCTTCCAACATCAAAGCCACTGAGGACACAGTGGATTAGTTTTGTTTTTGATGGTAACACACTACCGAATACACACAAAAAAACTTTTTATTAAATTGTCATTTAAAGAGACATACACCAAAACGCGTCAGTATGAACAGAGCTGTTATTGACCAGGTAAAAAGGTGTGGTTTTACATGACCATTGAGGAGTTTTAACAAAAGCATTTTGCAGATATTTCATGATCATATCAACTTGTGGAAAATGGGCATCCAATGTCCCCTATAAAGATATATTGCTCTGGCTCTGTTTGTAGCTACTGTTTTCCCTCAGTTTGACTTTAGATAGTGTTTCAGTTTGTTCTTTAAATTGCTCTGTTTGTTCGTCTCTCATGCAGCGTGCCAGTGTAACGGACACAGCTCTTGTGTCAATGAGAGTGTGTGTGAGAGATGCGAGGACCTCACCACAGGCAAACAGTGCGAGAGCTGCATCTCCGGTTACTATGGCGATCCCACAAATGGGGGCAGCTGTCAGTGTAAGTGTAAACACAAGCCCATGCCAAAATACAGTTGACTTTTGATGACAGTTTGATAGAGTCGTAACTGTGTGTGTGTGTGTGTTGGTCATTTGCAGCTTGTAAGTGCAACGGCCATGCCAGCATGTGTAACTCTAACAATGGCAAATGCTTCTGTACCACCAAGGGCATCAAAGGAGACCGCTGCCATTTGTAAGTGCGCACACACACTCAATCTGCCTCGGTCTCTTGAGGTTTTCTCCACTCTGCCATTAGAAGTAATTTGTCAAATGCACGGCGGATAGCTTATCGTTATCTTGTCTATATCAAACTCTGTTCTTTATAATTCTACTCATTTTCACTCTCGGCTTTTGTTTCGTTCTGTCTCTCAGGTGTGAGGTAGAGAACCGTTACCAGGGCAACCCTCTGAAGGGAACGTGTTATTGTGAGTATGTCAGTGCGGCGGCTGATGGCTGTTCATATTGTGGCTATTTGAGTCATTTAGTCATTTTCAGAACTACTCATTTTGTCCTTACCTGGCTAAATCAGACAGAAACCACAAACCACAAACCACAAACGTGCGCGTGTGTCAGTCAATCTGGGAAATATCCAGTTTTTAGCATCTCGGAGTAATACTTTTTCAATATTATCCTTTTCCTCTTTCTCACACAAACAACTATGTCTTTATCTCTGACGCACAGACACTCTGCTGATAGATTACCAGTTTACCTTCAGTTTGTCTCAGGAGGACGACCGCTATTACACCGCCATCAACTTTGTGGCAACTCCAGATGAGGTGTGTTATGCTGCAAAGACTTCACTGTTCAAAATGTACTTTTTTTCATGTACAGTCATGTTCAATTAGATTTGCGAACGCAACAAACCTTAATATGATTAAACAGCAAGCTAATTTGATTGGCATGCAGTTGGACGTCTGATGTTACTGTTATCATAAAGTTTTTTTTTTTCGTTTTTTTTTAAATAAATTTGTTCGGCACTTCACTGTTGAACAGAGGAAACAATACAGCATTGAGGGGGCTTACCAATTATGTATTAAGTTGAAATTAAGTGCAGACACATTCAATTTGAATACGAAGTGTGTTAACTCCCATAGATTGCTCCTTGTGTTACTTTCAGTGAGGTCTGTATTGAAATTTTGAAGATTTGTAACATACAGTGGAGATCAAAAATAGAGAAAAATCTATAAATACTTAAATTTTTCTGAAATAATATTTTCTGGAAATATGATTTTTTTTTCTGGAATATTATATGATGTTTTATTAACAAGGTTAGGGAGGAACACAACAGGAGTCCACTCAAGTTAATCAACGCTAAAGATTCAAATACAGCTGACTTACCCCTCTATCCTTTTGACGGTTTATCAGCATCCCTCCACCACCCCATCTCCCCATTCCGAGTTCTCACTACACCTAGGGGGGTTCTCTGGGTTCGGGCCATTCCCGAGCTCGGTGCCCTTCCCTGGACAGCACGCCAAATATGCATTACTATACTCCGGCGTGATACTGTAGGTATACCACTGTTCAACTAACATGTTTGACCAAATAACCAAGGTATTTCAACAAAAAAACATTATTTTGTGGAAAACACAGTGATCAAAATTAGAGAACAGTAACCACTGTAGCATGAAAGAAGATTACAACTAAAATTTTGGAGGGTTACAGTTGTCAGAAATTAGTAGGAAGTGTAAAGGCCCTTGCTTTGAATGACTTCTGCACATCTGCAGCCACAGGACATCACTAGTTTCTCACACTGCGCTGATGTGATCTTGGTCCACTCTTCTTCCACTCTCTTCCATAGCTCAGTAACTATAGAGGGTTTCTTAGCCATATCTTTGTCGCCAAGTATTTTCCAGAGATTTTTAATCGGGTATAGATCTGGACTCTGGCCTGGCCATTTCATTACTTCAATGTTTTTAGCTTCAAGGAACAGTTTTACCCATTTTGCAGTGTGACAGGGGCATTGTCTTGCATGAAAATTGCAGGCTGATTGGGAGATGCTTGCAGGGAAGGAACTGCATGTTGCTAAAGGAGGTTCTGATAAACATTTTCTTCTGCCCTGCCATGTAGCGGTATAAGAGGCCTAATGCCTGCTGAAGAAAATATCCCTCAAATTATGGCACTTTCTCCTCCACCTTTCACTGACTTCTTTATGCACTTGCGCTTCAGTCTTTCCTTAGTTTGATGCCAAACAAAATGTTTCCCATCAGACCCAAATAAATTAAAATTGCTCTCATCACTAAAGTGGATTTTGGAGCATTTTTCTTCTCTTCACAGAACATGCTCCTCAGCAAAGGAGAGCTTAGCCTTTTGGTTTTTTCTGCTGATGAGACACTTGGTCACTGCAGAGTGCACTTTCAGTCCCACTTTTCCTGTTTAGCACTGAACTGGCAAGCAATTCCAGCTGTGGTGTTGAACCAGTTCCCCATTGAGAGTCTCTGCATTATTCCGTGTTCTTGTGCATTTGTCTTACATGAACGACCGGCCTTTTAGGGGAACTGAATGAATTAGTGTCATTGTAAGTTGCAATATTCAAGAAATCACACATTTAGAATGTCCAACTTCTCTTGCAGTGGCTAAAAGGGTCGTCCCTTTAATCTTCATCTAGACAACCTCCTGTCACAAGGTTTCAGTCACCCGCAACCATACAATCTCAGTGAAAATTGTAGGAATACTGCCAGGTGAATAGGATTTGTCCTACAATTAAGGAAATAAGCACCAGGTGCCAGATTAACACCAATAACTTGGAGGTATCTGTGCTTTTTTATTATAAATATATCATTATACGTTTTTCTGAAACCTGGTTAAAAATGGAAATTCTAGTCCTGTTAGGAGAACTTCAAATAGGACTAAGAAGAAATTTATGAAATTATAGGTTGTTCTCTAATTTTATCTCCACTGTAGTTTCCTTGTTTGATTTACATAAACATACAAAAGAATTCTTTCAAAACCAATAAAAATGTACAGACTGCAAACTTTGGAATGAAAGTTTAGTTATATTTGCTGTTTTATAGAAGACATTTTATGTGATGCATAAATATAGCTAAACATCAGTCTGGAGAGTGGATCTTGCTTTAAATCGTACTGCTGATATGCCATGGTATAAACAGTACAGCTTTATAGTTTTTATAGCTTGTGGAAAACATTTTGGCTTAAATAATACTTTTTAGAGGGTGTATATATATATTTTTTTGACTATTTCATATCTTTTGATTTTTTTGTCTGAATGTTTTTTGGATTACTTTTGCAGCAAAATCGAGACCTGGACATGTTTATCAATGCCTCAAAAAACTTCAACCTCAACATCACATGGGCAACCAGCTTTACAGGTATGGAGCCCTGACATGTGTTAAACATGTATTTTAAGCACATCATAAATGCGCTGTGAGTACTGCTGAATCTCTTTTCCTTCCTGTAACCCTGCATTTCTTCCTTTCTGAGCAGCTGGGACTCAAGCTGGTGAGGAAATCCCTATAGTCTCCCGCAGCAACATAAAGGAATTCAAAGACAGCTTCTCCAACGAGAAGTTCGATTTCCGCAGCAATGCCAACATTACCTTCTACGTGTACGTCAGCAACTTCACCTGGCCAGTCAAAATCCAGGTGAGAGAAATTCGCACGTTATTGAGTCCGGTGACGCACGTGAAGAAAAATATCACGTTTGTGTGTGTGAGTGCCATTTAAACATCAGCGAGGGCGTTTGTGTTTTGTTTTGCTATCTTATCCTCTCCTTCCGTCTGTAAATTCACAGAGGCCGTGTCCTTTTATTCTTTCTCATATATCTTTGGCCTTTTCTGTCTGGTCTGGAAATGATTTGGCAGAGCTTTCCTTTCCCTCCCTCTTCTCCTCTCCTCCTCTTTTCCTTTCCCCCTCCTCTCTTCCTTTGCTTTGGAAAGTGATCTGACTTACCCTCCTGTGCTAGGACGCTGAAACTCAGAGTTTGGCTTTGATTGTCCGTCCACTATTCTAGAGCACGTTCTGTCCTCAGCTCATGGAGAAAAGGTGAATTTCACGCAGGTAACGCCTTATTGTCTGTCTCATTTGCCTTTCCTTTCTATAACTGACCTTTGGATGCCACGTTTCATCTAACAGAGCTTGTATGTGCGGATCCGAGAGCGAATGTGGGCGAGAAGGGTCGCGCCTTGGTAACTCTGGAGGACAGAGGGGCTGTTGTCAGGCGTTTAGAGGAGAACGGCGAGAGGGTTTGGGCTGGAGAAGAACGCAGCGCTCGAAACCTGCTCTGTAAACATGGCAGGCTGAGACTGAGAGTGTCAGAAGGAATGTTAAGTTGAAACACATGGCTCTTTGAGAGAGAGACTGAGGGAAGAGCCTGAGAGGAATAAGAGAGATCAGAAAGTTCAGAAGAGGCACAATTCTAGCCTTCTGTTTCTGCCTCTTGTTTTCTTTTTGCCTGTGGTCAAAGAGTCTGTGCGGCCTGTGTAGTTTTTGGCCAGTGGAATGGAAGCGTGTATGCGTGTGAATCTAAACAAAGTATTGTAGGAACGTTCATGTGTCGAGTTTCTGTGTGCAAATGTTATTTAAAAGCAGAATTTGCTTGAATCTCACAAAAACATTTACAGGTCACTATAAGCAAAATCTTATTTTATTTAACAGTAACAATATATATTATGATAGTTATTTTTGCTTCAAATAAGGTCTTTATAATATAAAAAATGTTGATACATAGAAATTTCATAATTCTTTTCACCAGTGACAGTATATTAAAAAAAACAGTATTAGCCTAAATTAAAAAAAAAAAAAATTCACTGTGTAAATTAATAATACAGTTGAAGTCAAAAGTTTAAATACACCTCGCAGAATCTGCAAAATGTTAATTATTTTACCAAAATAAGAGGGATCATACAAAATGCATGTTATTTTTTTATTTAGTACTGACCTGAATAAAATAATAGTTAAATTTATTAAAATGTCCCCATTCAAAAGGTTACATACGCTTGATTCTTAATACTGTGTTGTTACCTGAATGTTCCACAGCTGTTTTTTTTTTGTTTAGTGATAGTTGTTCATGAGTCCCTTGTCTGTTCTGAACAGTTAAACTGCCTGCCTGCTGTTCTTCAGAACAGGTCCCACAAATTCTTTGGTTGTTCAACATTATTGTGTATTTGAACCCTTTCCAGCAATGACTGATTTTGATTGTGAGATCCATCTTTTCACACCGATGACAGCTGAGGGACTCATGTGAAACTATTACAGAATATTTAAACGCTTATTGATGCTTCAGAAGGAAAAACGTTGCATTAAGAGCCGGGTGGTGAAAACTTTAGAACAGAATGAAGATGTGTACAACTTTCTTATTTTCCCTAAATATAATATTTTAGTACTTTTATTTTTATATTTAGTACTGCTCTTCAGAAGCTACAGAAGATACTAACATGTTTCCCAGAAGGCAAAATAAGTTATATTTACCCTGATCTAGGGGTTTGAATACACAACGATGCTGACAAACCAAAGAATTTGTGGGAACTGCTGATGATTGCGTTTCAGTGGTTTAAAATCACTTGTTTTTAAGCCGCAGTGTTTAAAAACATTACGTTTTTGTAACCACGTACAAATTTCTACTGTTAATCATGTCTACATGAAGATAGTTAATCACATGATAGTAAAGTTCATTTATCTTCTAATTCTTAATAAATGGGTTAATTTTTGGGTGACATAAACTAAAGCTGCCTTTTTGATATTCGCAATGTTGTCGAGTTTCCCCACTAGAAGCAGCCTGTTACCCGCCGCTTTTTCACCATAGTAAAATGACAAAATGACCATGAGTAATGAATGTACAATGAACAAATAACCACCTTTAGGTCTGGAAAAATAAAATTCAACATAAATGGTTATATAATAATTATAAACCAGTTATTTTGGACATAATTTGCAATCGTCCATTTTATAGAATTATTATTTAGTGTTGTAGTGCAAATATGCTGGTAATTGTCACCTCCTAGTCATAGCTTTAATTAGAATCCATCACATCTGGTCAGTGGTTGCATACAGTCTAGCTGAAAAAGTTTACATATTTCAGCACACTCGAAGCTCAAGTCAGATCTGAAAATTCTGTATATACATGAACTGAGGAAATGAGTGACTGGTGTGTCATTTGTTGGAGAGAGTGGAAAGCCAGGTTTAGACATATTTGTGACAGGTTTTGCTTAAAAAAATGACACACTTTAAAATACACCGGACTCGTTCTTTTTAGCCCAGTTTGATGTTCAGTGTCAAGTCATATATTCATAGGTCGACTTTACGAGGTGTGTAAACACGTGGCTGTGTTGCGCTTTCAAAACTTTGCTTTGTTTGTTTGAGCAGTGCGACATGTCAACTTCTGCCTCAGCCAATGGCGCGAGTTTGGGGTGGGACTGCCTGTTTGTGCAAACAATGACAGATGGGGGCAGAATGTAAAGAGTGTTTGAGACACCAAAAGTCACTCAGAATCCAAATTTGGATTTTTCATTTCCCAGTGGTGCAGTGATGATTGCATTACATTTGTTTCTCAGGTTCAGTCCTCCTCCACAGATCACACGTTACAAAACATACTTCATTTACACTAGTTAGCTTACCTTGGCAGGTGTACCAGAACGTTCTCTCTTGTTTGGATTGGGTAAGGCACACCATTATCCCTTAAAACATGACTAACAAACTATATATAGTGTTTACGTCACAAACACCACTTGAATGCCTATGTGAGACGCAGGTTGTCATGTGTGAATGACAGTGATAAGTCAGATTGCTATTGTTTTACGTTGAATGTGTGTGGGTATCAGTGCTGTGAGTCAGGCAACGTTTGTCTTTGAGACTGTGCATCTGAACATGAGGAGGTTGTGGCGTGTGAGAGAGGCCGTATCAGCGCACAGCATCTGCTCAATGAGAGCTCTGTGTGAATTCACCCTCCATGCTGTGGACGTCTGGCATGCTCTCTTTTACCCTGTTCTCTCCCTCTCCCTTGCTAAAAATCCTGTGCTTATTTTGGAAATGCCTGGAGGAATAGAGAGGGAAGAGTGAGCTTGTTTGAAAGCAGGTAAAAGATGGAGAGAAAATGACGGTGTTTTAAAGTGGAGACATCTCTGGTGTCCCCTAGACTTTGCCCTCCTTACGGTAGACGGGTTTAAGACTGCATCCCTAAACAGCGACAGGAATGATGTAATTCTTTCCAGTCGTTGCGCTGCTAATTTAGTAGTATGAAATGAAAGGGTCATTTTAAACACTACGTTAGCATAATTGTGGGCTTGTTTCATGTTTCGCACGCCGGGTTAGTAATTAATTCGGGCTAATCAGGTCTTCTTATTTCACGCTGTACGTTTGTAAACCCTGGGTTAACGGTCTCATTTGCATATTTACAAGGTTAATAACACTGATTGGACAAGTACAGCACGTAGCGAACGTGTGACCGGTTTTAATAACAGCTTGACCATCTGTATAAATGTCGACATGTAAATCTCCTCTACTTGTCTTATATATTCTAAGGAATGCTAGGGGAAAAAAAACTGAAAATGCAGAGGAGCATTTGCCATCACTTTTCAGTTTTTTTTTCTCCTTTAGACACTAAACACAATGTGTGAAAGTTACAAGTGCTGTATGAATATCTAATGAAGCAATATGAAGGTTATGATATTGCCTGTTGTGAACTAACTCCAACACTGCAGTGTTTTACACTCTATACTGGGGGCTTTCAAACAGAAAGGGGGCCATAAGGGAGTGCTAGGGAGTTCATAGAAAAGTTTAGAACTGAGGTTTCCTATCTCTGGCCCTCGAGGTCCACTTTCCTGCAGAGTTTAGCTCCAACCCTAATCAAACACACCTGAACTAGTTAATCAAGGTCTCTGGGATCACTAGAAAGTTACAGTCAGGTGAGTTTGATCAAGGTTAGAGCTGAACTCTGCAGGAAAGTGGACCTCGAGGGCCAGAACTGAGAACTAGGGATGCACTGAAATGAAAATAGAGGGCATGCACTGACGTCATTTTCTCGCAGGGACACGCACCCCCAGTCGGACTGAGTGGCAGAATGCCTTCAGCGTGAATGGATTTAATAGGGAAGATGCGAAAACGCGAGTAAAACAAATGATAATCAGTTTAAACTACAGGTTGCTGAACTTGATATAATGTTCCTAACAACTTAATAAATATCCAGTGGTCAATGGATATTGATGCAGCCACGAATCGTGTTTTATAACACTTTATATGTCTGATTTTGATGCTGGGGAAAATAAATAAAGCAAATTTGCCAGTCAACTCATTTTGTAAATACAAAATAGGTTGGTCTAAACCCCGGTGATCACTTTTTTTTTTTTTTATCAATGTTATATATATATCGTCATATCGTCCAGCTGAAAAACGTATATAGTTTTTTTTTTTTTTTTTTTTTTTTAACAATCCAGTTATGCAGAATGGTAAATATTTAGTTGATGAGTTGTCAATACGATATACTATAATACAATATATAGAATTTGATTTTACTGCACAATTCAACATATTAATATGAAACGATAACTGCAAATCGGTGTTTCGCTGCCTGGAGACCATTTGTTTCTTTGAATTGCAGCGATTAATTTGCTTCTCTTTTCAGTTGCTTTCAGCAGTCAATAAAAATACACCTCAGGTTTCTTGTCAACACTCTTTGTACAGTCAATCACAAAGCTCGTTTTGGTTTTAGAGGTGTTTTGTGTGTTCTATCGCAGCATTCAGTTGAAACTCGGTGGGCGGAGCCGCAGCCACTCCAGCTGATGGTGACGTCACATGCATACCCTCTATTCTGCATGCACTTGGCCAAAAAACAAAATTTAAAATGTTTTGTAATAGTTATTTATAAAGTAATTTTGTAAAATTTAACAATTTTACTCAATAATTTTAATAATACTGAATAAAAAAAAAGACTAGTTAAAAAAAAGTTAAAAAAATAACCACACTTTTATTGATTGCAACACACTCAAATTGGACAAAAAAATTATATTATTATTACGGCTGTCAGTTTAACGCGTTGATTTAATTAGTTATGACAAAAATAATGCGATTCAAATATTTTAACACTGTAAACGCAATGGCCCCGCCCCCATGCCTGTACGTCATCTTATATTTCATATAGTTGACAAATATGATGCAGGGCAACTACTCCATAAATGCAGTTATGCCCTAAAATTCAAGATATTGGTGCCAAAAATGCCCCTGTATGTGTTTTGTCTCATATTTATATATTTCACAAGATATAAGATGGGCAGCAAGAGCAATATGACACGAGTGCTGATTTTTGTCCCGATCCCTCACAAGCTTAAATGTGATTTTATATAACAGTTCAGTAAATAAGTTGATGTTGTTATATTTTAAACACTATATTATGTGTTTTTGCTAAATTTTTTTGAGAACATATTACCTTTAAAGCCATAGCAGAATTGTTGCGTGTCTCCGACCAACACAGTGGTGTTTAGTTTCTGAATGAATCCACATTTTAAACGAATCATGTGAATCAATGATTCAAATGCCCATTAATAAAGAGAGCCATTTACTTCATTCCTGAATGAATCAGCCGTTTGAACGAATCGAATCGAATGAGTGAATGACTCATAAAAACATTTACCGCCA
Source organism: Labeo rohita (assembly GCF_022985175.1). Taxonomy (NCBI): domain Eukaryota; kingdom Metazoa; phylum Chordata; class Actinopteri; order Cypriniformes; family Cyprinidae; genus Labeo; species Labeo rohita. The sequence continues at coordinate 11,933,905 of NC_066881.1, read as the reverse complement.
CCTGCTGGCAGATTTAGTTTCTCATTTAGAGTATCATTTCATAAAATAAATAAATAAATAAATAAATAAATAAAAAAAAAAAAAAAATAATAATAATAAAAAAATTAAAAGGATAGTTAACCCCAAAAATTAAAATTGTGACATCATTTACTTACCATCATGTCGTTTCAGACCTTTATTTTGTGGAACATAAAAGAGTATTTTAAAGACCATTGGTAATCGACTGACAGCTCTAATTAATATTAAATATTAGTATATTATTTTTTGAATATTACAACGGAGATTGTAAGCTGCACACTGATCACTACACGGTGCATCACGCCATATATTTTCGGCTCTGTTTTTGCCTGTTTTTCTCTTTCGGCCAATAACCAAAAATGGCATTTTCGCCATATTTGGTGGACAAAATTTTGGTGCATCCCTATTAAGAACCCCGGTTTAGAAAAGAGCTGTATAAAAAAATAAATAGAAAATACTAAATAACTAATTGGATTACAAAAAAAGTGTATATTTTAAATTAAATAAATATTTTAAAAAAATAATTAGATATGAAATATTTACATAATTAAAAAAGAAATCTATTTTATAATGTTTAAATTTTTTTTTAATAATTCATTTAACAGTAACCACATGAATTACTTAATAAAAATGTCATGTAACATAAATGAAACATTTACAAATTGATAAACATTTCATGCATATTTTTAATTATATAATACAAATTTTTCACAGTATAAACTGGGTCTTTAGAATGAGGCTCCTCCCATAAGGATGATCATATTTGGGGGTCTGTGGCATCTAAAATACTAAAAAAAACCCTGCTCTTTACCTTTAATACTGCAATAGGGCTGATTAAAAGTGCTGCTAAGCCCTTTTCAAAATTATAGGTTTGAAACCGTGCTTTACCTGGTTTTATTAAATACATTAGCTCAGGGTTAATACTAGTGTGGAAAGCCATTGCTCTTTGACAGTTATTTGTCTCTCCCTGTTATTGGAGGTCCATCATAATAAAATAGTTATGGCAAAATAATATGTTTACTTATCTAAATTAGAATGAAGAGTCGGAAACTATAAAGATGCTCTTTTTTTATTGATCATATGTGGGGAGAGAGAGAGTGAGAGAGATGGATATCAGCAGGGGGCAGTAGTGGTACAGTCAGAAACGAAACATTTGCTCTCATGTCCTATTTAGACAGACTTAAAACACATGTACACAAAAGCACGTAAATGAATGTTTTTTTTTCTCACTATTTAACACCCGTTTCTCTTTTCTCCTCAGATCGCTTTCTCTCAACACAGTAACTTCATGGATTTGGTTCAGTTCTTTGTCACGTTCTTCAGGTGAGCAATAAGCAAGGGCATGGATTACTCAAGTCTTCAGTGAACTTCTAAAGCCATAGATGTTCCACATACGCATTTGAATCTAAAGGCTGTACATTTTTTAATAGAACGCATTGGATTTGGGGTGTAATATGGCTCTAAGCTCTAATTCACCTCTGGAAGACCTGCTGTAATATGTTATTGATTCAGGAAGCAGGTGGCGTACACCATATATAGTATTTGGTCACATACACACATTCTTACTACTTCTGCCATGCTTGTTATACTTCATACTGGTTGCCAAACAGCAAAAGGGTGATTAAAATATGATAATCACTCAGATGTGGTCATGCATCATGCCTAAGACTGCATGTACACACACGTAACATACATACACCCAACTGTGGCTGTGGTCAGCCATGGTTCCTCATCATTAGTTATGTCAGCTCAGCCGTGATAAATTACACCAACTCTTTATAGCTTTGGTGTGTGTGTTCGTTTGTGTGTGTGGGTGAGCTATTCCCAAAACCCGTAGCAAATGTATTTCAGCTGTACACGCACCTGCACTTATAAGGTATAAACATGCACCTACACATTTATGATTTCCTCACATACAGCCCTATGAATGAGAGGTGCATTCATGAGCTTTGGCCCCGTTACCATGAGGATGCCAGCACTCCTGATCTTAAGCACACCTGCAGCTGTGAAACTACCTCTAATCTATTAAACATGAACAGCCCCGTGTGTGTGCTTGAGATGTGATCTTGGCATGGCTCGTTGGAACATGGTTGTTTCAGTGTTTTCCATAAAAGCACATCCAAAAATGTTAATGATTGTTCTCTACCTTTTTATTTCTCTTTGTCTTATGTGTGTGTAGCTGTTTCCTGTCCTTGCTTCTGGTGGCAGCAGTCGTATGGAAGATAAAACAGAGCTGTTGGGCATCACGGCGCAGAGAGGTCAGTGCTGTAGCATTTCCCTTGTTACCTGTGGAAGTTCAGTGACTTGCCCTGCCACATGATGCTCGACTCTGCTTTGAACCATCCTGTTAATCTCACATTGGCATCTCCGAATGCTGTCTGTCAGGCTGGACAGATCCATCTCTGTTTGTTGGGTTTTTGGGCTGTTTTTGGGTAACTTTTGGGGTTTTACAGTATATATTTAATCAAAACACAATTGTTTTATTTATATTCAAATAACATTTAGAAATTCCAAATGTTTTGGTTTTTCAGCATTTTTGTGTATTTGAACCCTTTCCAGCAATGACTGTATGATTTTGAGATCCATCTTTTCACTCTGAGGACAACTGAGGGACTCATATGCAACTATTACAGAAGTTTCAAACACTCATTGATGCTCCAGAAGGAAAAATGATGCATTAAGAGCTGGGGATGTAAACTTTTGAACAGAATGAAGATGTGTACATTTTTCTTATGCCTAAATATCATATTTTTTTCAGTTTTTTTAGTACTGCCTTTTAGAAGCTAGAGAAGATACTTGCATGTTTCCCAGAAATCAAAATCAGTTAAGTTTACCCTAATCTTCAAATTCCAAAAGTTTTCACACCTCAGCTCTTAATGCATGGTTTTTCCTTCTGGAGCATCAGTGAGCGTTTGAACCTTCTGCAATAGTTACATATGAGTCACTCAGTTGTCCTCAGTGTGAAAAGATGTTTCTCAAAATCATACAGTCACTGTTGGAAAAGGATTGAAATACACAAAAATACTGAAAAACCAAAGAATGTGTTGGGACCTGAAGGATTTTTCTGAAGAACAGCAGGCAGTTTAACTGTTCAGGACAAACAAGGGACTTATGAGCAACTACCACTAAGCAAAAAAAAAAAAAAACATTCAGGTAACAGGGTCAGGTGAACAGGGTCATTTTTATAACTAAAATAACTGTTATTTTCTCTTGTGGACTATATGTAAATGTATTTTATGTGAAATGTCTTATTCAGGTCAGCACTAAATAAAAAGTAACATTTTGTATGATGCCTCTTATTTTTGGGTAAAATAATTAACATTTTTGCAGATTCTCAAGGTGTATGTAAACTTTTGACCTCAACTGTAAATAAGGAGCAACAAATTAATACTGACACAAAATACGTGAGAAATTACATTTATTTATTCAGAATTTTTGTTATGCACACAGATGTGCTTTGTAAAGCCACTAAAAGTAATTTATCTGAATATCATCAAATATATCTAAGCATTGGAATTGTTTAGGTTTAACACTAGCTTATTGATGCACTTCAGTAAATCTGCTTTTCTATTTCAACCGTAAATTCTTAGTTTGGACATACGGTTACTTTTATACTAAGTTTAATGGCGCCATGCAAAAATATTTAATAGTGTGTATAAGTTGTCCAATTATTTGGTCTTTCTGGTATCATTTTTTTATGCCTCATTTCTAAAAACGTATGCCTGTTGTCTAATATAAACAAATGTTTTATAATCACTTCAAATTCCTGGTTAGATTATAGACAATACTACAGAATAGTACAGAAAATACTAATTCTGTGAACAAGAAACCGATTTTAGCCGCAGCTTCAGCAGCTATTTATAGTGTAGGGGGCGGGACGCTTTGGATTTTAGAGAGCATTTGATTGGACAAAGTTTGATGAGAAGCTGAAGTGCAAAGTGAAGTCATCAAAATCGGCAATCCATATCGGTGGAAGTTAGAGACTGTAAGTTTTGAATGCTTATATCTTGTAAATGCGAATTTACAAATAGCTAATAAATAACCTTAAGGCTAACATATTCATGCTATATCCAAAAAACTTCTTGATTTCATGGGGACTTTAAAGTGCTGTTAATGTACTTTTAGCAGTTTGTTGATTTGTTGATCTCCAGTTAATTAATTGATGTATTACATGGTGGTCAGATTTGTTAATAAAAAGAAAAATTGATGGAACATGAACCTTGAATTGCGGCCCCCACAGAGGCTGAAGAGGTTTGGTTTTGAAAGGTTTCAAGAGGCCATTTTAAACCACACAGGGGTGTTTATAAGGGCTAATGTGAGTGTCCTTTAAAGGACCCTCTTCACCATCTGGCTTAGTGAAGAGCTCTTATCCAATAAAAAGTGGTAATACTTTTTCCTCTCATTCACGCAACAATCAAAAACGCGTTCATATGCGTAGATGCATATATCACTTCCTATCCCAGTCTTGAACGTTAAAGTTTTAACTTCAAGCATGACTTTTACAAATGTTCTAAATGACAACCACACAGAAAGGGCTAATTTGGGGCTGGCATAATCTAACAAACACACCAAAGTGGTCTTTTTTTCTGCTATGCTTGCACATTATGAAGCATTGTGGTAGAATAATAAAAAGAAAAATCTTGTTCTTAACAAGTTCCTTATTGGCCTGAGGTGACCTAGTGGTTAAGGATCAGACCTCCTGAGCTTGAGTATGCATGTTTCTTATTTTGTTTTTTGTTTTTATTCTATTTAATTATTTTTTTTTATTTTATATAATTTATTTTTTACATAATTTATGTAAATGTTTTTTGTATATGTTGCATAGTCTGAAATAGGATTTTATGTATCAGTTTATATAGAATATAAAAATAAGATATTTTAATTGATTTATTTCAAAATTGGGAATTATTTTAAAAGTGACTGCTTATTTTCCCTATTTTCACATTTAAAGGAGAACTCCACTTTCAGGACAAGATGTTCATGTCTTTCTGTGTTCAGTCGTGAAAAAATTATGTTTTTTGAGGAAAGCATTTCAGGATTTTTCTCTATTATATGGTGCCCCGATTTTGAACTTCCAAAATGTAGTTTAAATGCAGCTTCAAAGGGCTCTAAATGATCCCAGCCGAGGAAGAAGGGTCTTATCTAGCGAAACGATTTGTATTTTTTTTCCGGAAAATAAAAATTTGTATACTTTAAGCATAAAAGCTTGTGTAGCACTAGCTCTGGGATGTACGTCCATGACGCTATGTACTATCGAAGCACGCCGAAAGTGTGAAAGCGTGAGCAAAGACTAAGGAAGTGCAAGTAAGTCAAACACTGTTTACAAACAAAAAGGTACAACGATGTCGGACGATTCTGAAGTTGTTGGAGAAAATGAGAGGCAGTTTTTTGCCATACTCTTCCTTTTTGAGCCAGAGTACACAGACAGTGAACTTGGACGTGATTTGTAGTGTCGTGGACGCGTATCCCAGAGCTAGCGCTACACAAGCTTTTGTGCTTAAAAAGTATACAAATTCTTATTTTTCGAAAAAATGACAGATCGTTTCGCTAAATAAGACCCTTCTTCCTCAGCTGGGATCGTTTAGAGCTCTTTGAAGCTACATTTAAACTACATTTTGGAAGTTCAAAATCGGGGCACCAATGAAGTCCATTATATCGACAAAAATCCTGAAATGATCCAGAAAAAAGAAAAATCCAGAAAGACATGAACATCTTGGATAACAAGGGGGTGAGTAAATTATTTGTAAATTGTTCTGGAAGTGGAGTTCTCCTTTAAAGTACATTTTCTGTTATTTAACACTCATTAAATGTTAATCTTTAAAAATCAAATGTTACTTTAAAAATCAACAAATAATAACACTAATAGTAAGTGTATAATTCATTTAGACGATTAAAGAATATAGAATTTTGAAAATATAATTTTGAGATTTGCTATTTAATGGCTTATCTGTATTAAAACAAATTTTAATGTTGTTGCCTAACCCTGTTTTTAGTTTCTGTTTATTGTTAGTTTATACTTTCTTTCACAGAACCATACTTCACTGAAAGATACGCATGACAATCACAGCTTCTGCCTAATCGCGATTACGATTTCATTTCGGTTTATCGTGCAGCCCTACTTTTAAGTATTAGTAATGTAATACTTTACGTAAGATTTTAAATTATATCAAATATGATTGAGAGTGATAAAGCTGCATATATGTATATGTCCTGTCTTTGAACACCGTCCCGTTTGAAGATTTGAAAAACCCTTGGAGGGTCGCTCAGATGTCGAAACTATAATTGCAAATCAGAAATGACCTTTTCTCAAAGTGCTCTACACGGTGTGTGTGTGTGTGTGTGTGTGTGTGTGTGTGTGCAAGTAATTACACAGAATTCCTCCGGAGGTGCTCTGAAAGAGTTTCCAGGTAAATCTTCCAGTGATAAATATCACAAGCCTTGCAGGCAGAGAACGTATTGTGACCCAAAAATCAAAGATGCGGGTTATCAGTTTTTCAGGGACTATCCTCTGTAATTGTTAGATATGCAAATGAGGGCCACTTAGCCGAGATGAGCTGATGCTAACAGACTGCTGATTATTTTCTTTAATCTTGCGAATGTGCGTCATTCAAAGAATATTACAAAAGCGTCCCTGTGAAATTTCTATTTAGCCCCATTTAAAAAAGACTGCATGGTCCTATGTGTTGAGTGGTGAATCCTGGATTTGTTACAAATTTACTGTTGCATTGGAGAATATTTTTGATTTATCTGTTTGTGTGCGTAGAGAATGTTAAAAATCTGCCTTTGTTGTTAGTTAATGTGCATTTATGATGCAATTCAAATAACTTTACTCTCTTTCTAACATTGAACACACCATTTTTCTCTCGCACATAGGTAACAAGATTTAAGATTTGTGATGAGCATGAGCTCCTCTTCAGTCATCGTCACTGGTTCTCTCACACACACACACACACACACACACTAGCTCTCGCACCTTTATTGATGAGGCTGTGAATTAAACTGACAGAGAGTGGCTTGTGAATTAGCCGTAGTGGGAATAGCTGTCGATATTCTCTGTCCATGTGTGTGTGCTATAATGAGGTGGCCTGATAGCTGGTGTCTCGTGTTTGTGTGTGTCCCTTTTACACTGAGAACAAATACTTGTCACCGACTCTAAGGTTATTTTTAATAGCTATATATAGTTTTGTTAGTCATTTTGGTTGTTTTAAGGGTTCATGACAAATCAATTCTTTGGTCTTATTATCTGACTTATGAAAACCTGCTGTAATATCACAACACTTCTCCCACTACGCTTGGATTAAAAACCAGAAACACTTGACGTGTACATGTAAACAAAGCATGTAAGGTTAGATGCTATTATTCCCAAACACCAGAAGATCTGATGCAAAGAGTAAAACCTTGTGCTGTTCCTGTTTGTGTGTAGCACTTCCTGCTCTGCATATTCTTCTAAAAAGAGCTAGAGAAACAAGCAGCTGATATTTAATTTTAGCAAGGTCCCTGATCATTTCGGTGCGATCTTAACATTTCCGTGCAAATTGTTTTGTGAACCTGTCACAACGAAGCGTAGACTTTTCAAACAGTCTGTTATTGAAGCATGCTGCAATTAAAAAGTATATTGTAGTCAGAATGAAAACCACAGTTCAAGTGAGTTCAGTAAAGTTTCTCATGTCTTGTGGGAGGAGGGTGTTTACAAAGTCATAGAAGATATTAAAGGGATAGTTTACCAACAACTAAAAATTCTGTCTTTAATTACTCACCCTCATGTCTTTCCAAACCAATAAGATCTTCGTTCATCTTCCGAGCACGAATTAAGATATTTTTGATGAAATCCGAACGCTTTCTAGCTTGCATAGACAGCAACGGAACTGACACGTTCAAGGCCCAGAAAGGTAGTATGGACATCGTTAAAATAGACTGTGACAACAGTGGTTCAGTTCAGCTATAATATTATGAAGCTATGAGTATACTTTTTACAAGAATCATTTTTGTTTTCTTTGCGCACAAAAAGTGCGCTTGTAGCTTCATAACATTGTGGTTGAACCAATTATGTCAGATGGACTATTTTAACAGTGTCCTTAGTACCATTCTTGACTTTGAATGTGGTAGTTGCATTGCTGTCTATGCTCTCGGTTTTCATCAAAAATACATTCATTTGTGTTCCAAAGATGAACAAAGGTCTTACAGGTTTGGAACGACATGAGGGTGAACAATTCAGAATGTTCATTTTTGTGTGAACTATCCATATAACCATATAAGTGGGCCTATAGGGAAAAATGTAATGAAATCTATGATTTGACCTTTAACAGTTTTCAGGTAGTTTGTCTTTATTAGCTTGAACAGTTTCTCATAAGAGAGATTTGGGAGAAGTCAGAGTTTTGGCATGGAAAGGCTTGGTGATCATCCCCTCCTGTTTGTCCTGGAGACAAATGTCATTCATGGATGGCATGTGATGGTTAATGGTCCTCTTTGTGGTCGTAATGATGATCTGCAGCTGGTCTTTGTAGTGGCAGATGCAGCCAGAATGAGAAAGTAATTGATGTTGGCAGAATTAATTTTCATCGGTATTCTTTCAGAATACTTATAAGAATTATTTCTGTCAACATCGATTATTCTCTCATTGTAATTTTGATCAGAATTCTTTTGGAATGTGTGGGTTTTTTGGACAGTGTTTTGAAAGAAGTCAAATCCTTGACCATCTGTGGCCGATCAAGACTTTAGCTGAGAAGTTTTTGAGATTCTGGCAAAATATTTCTTGCTTTTTCAGCAGAGGAACAGTACACAAAGACACAAAAAATAGTCAAAATAGTGAAAATCGTAGGACAGTTGGTAAATGTTGTGTTCCACTGTTGCAGGAGAGACCAGGTTGGGTCCAAGTGGCCCTTCTGATGTCTTATTTCTTGAAAAAGCCTTGTTGACTTTGTGTTCTTTTATGTTGAGGAAGCCATCCTGACCCTCGCAGTGAAAAGGTTTGAACAGGAACTCTACTTCCAGCATGAAAACTGCTTGTTTGGCAGCAGGGGGTCTCTGGCGCTTGGAAAGATGTCTTTATCTTTTTCATAATGTATGGCAGGGCCTTGCAAACAGCGCAGTGGCTTAGTTTCTCTGTGCTGTCCTGTATAAAGCCTCGTCTGCTTTCCCAAGACCACTCTCCTCTGCAAAGCCGATGTCCTTTGGGTGTTCTCTGTAGTTTTATTTAGCTGTGGTTTGAGTTGGGATGCACTTTTCTCACCAGCGCAAGATTGAACTGTCATTGCAGTCAATTCTGTGGAGTTGAAACACTTCTCAGACTGTTCACCTCTGCACTAGTGTTTTATTTGTCTTGACACATTTCACGTTTCGCCTGTGTGAGATGATTAAGAGGAGCATTACATGATCAGAGCTCCTCTGGGGCAAACAGGCCCTATCGTACTCAAACAGTCATCCTGTATTTTGTTCCGTCTCTTCTTGAGAACATGAACAAAATGAATATGACTATCTGTTTATAATTAGGGACTTTGTGACTCAGGGTTGTACGATTAAATATCCCATGATTACGGCAGACCGTATTAAAAATGATAACCTGCTAATTCAGATTATTCACAGAGAGGGATTATTCTGGGGGGTTTATTTTTATTTTTTGTCTGTGTGTTTTTTTTGTTTGTCTGTTTTCAGTTTAATTTCTAATGATGCAATTTTTTTAATTAATATTTTTAGTTTTTATTCATTCTCAGAATTGTTTTTTACTTTTCTCTTAAAAGATTTGTTCACTCCTAAATTAAAATTTCCTAATAATTTATTCATCAAGTTAATTTAGATGTTCATGTCTTTCTTTCTACAGTCAAAAAGAAATTAAGGTTTTTGAAGGGTTTTTTTTTTTTTCCTCTCCATGTATTGCACTTCAATGGGGATCAATGGGTTGATGGTCTAAATTGCAGTTTCAGTGCAGCTTCAAAAGGCTCTACACAATCCCAGATGAGGAATAAGGGTCTAGCAAAACCATTGCTGGTACCCAACGGTACCTTTTTTCAGTACTTTACTCCGTGTAATAACAAAAACATTGATTTCAGTGAAAAAATAAGTCCAGAACTCTCAATTTCAACATTTTGAACAGTGGGGCCGTACAATCAATTTTTTTTTTTTTTTTTAAGATATTCTTGTGTTTTAATTAAACATTTATTTATTTTTAATCAAATAAAAAATTAAACCCTATTATTTTATTTTTTTGGCAAACAGGGCTTTACTGTTAAAAGTAATACATGAACGATGAAAGAAAAATTGTGTGAATATTCCTTTATTTTTTTTTTTTATAATAATTATATTATTTTTTATTTACAATTAAGTGATTAATCTGGTTTTATTTACATTTGACAGAAAATGGAATGTATAAAGACATACAAAATACTGCACAAATATAATACAAAAGTAAAATATTTCTGTTACATGTTAAACCATACTTTTATTTTGACAGGTTGTCGTGAAGTTTCTGTGTGTAGGTAGATTTTGCTAGTTTTCTCAAATGAAATGGTAAAATTATCATGAAGTGACTCTTACAGCAGCTCTGGAGTAGGGTGACCAGAAGTGCCACTTCCCAGGGACATGTTCAGCATAGAATTAACCAGGTGCTGGTTGTTTGCGCTGCACCGATCGATCATTGCATGACAGCAAAGTACCGCGAGAATGATTCGAAAGCATGGAGTGTCTGCTCTGCTCTCTATAGCTTTCGCGGTACTTTGTTGCACGATAATCAATCGGCGCAGCACAAACAAGCAACACTAGGTTATTTTAGGTAATTTAGAAATAATGTGCTGAATGTGCCCTCGGAAAGTGGCACGTCTGGTCACCCTACTCTGGAGATTAAGTTCACGTGTTCATGTCATCATATGGGCTTGTTAAGTGATGATGTAATGCGTCCATTGGACGCACCAACGAACGCTGTTTCCGGGTCCAAACCCCAACTCATTTCACTTGAGAATACTATTTCAGCAACTGTTTATTCATATTAAACATTTAAGCTAAACGTTTCCAAGTTTACGGTGTACACTACAGTCTCTGTGCTCACAGTGTCTCAAACACCAATAATTTTTATATTTATTTATATTTATATTTTCATTGTATGGCTACCTGGGATTTCAGTATGGCGTTAAAGAGTAGGTTTATAATTTTTTGGTAGCATTATATCACATTGTGAGTGTATAATTCATACCGCTTGTTGTTTTCTCATGTCAATTTGATAGCGTTTGGATCTGGAAGTCACGGAAGAGGTGACGCTTGACGTCAGACTTAACAAGCGAATAGTGACACACAGAGCCCGAAAATCGCGCTTCAGTATTTTTGTAGTAAACAAAACCACGTCTCCGCCATTCATACAGACAGATGCAAGCGGAGCATGCAGGATTCATATTTTAACCATGTTTTTGCATTTTAATATTCACAGTGACATACCTACTTTTGATTTATTCATCCAAAAATTGACAAATTAATGGACGAGTAAATTCTGTTTTTATGAATGGACTCCGCGATCCCATCCTCGTTTTGGTGGCACCCAAATGCATTCTCAGGTACCGAAATTTGGCACCGATTGATTTAATCTAAATTGGTGCTTGGTAGTACCGACGCAATTTAGTCGGTACCCTTAAAAGTACGGAGTTCAGGAACCCAATCCTAGTCACGTGTGACCTTTCCAATGCAACTGCGTAATGCGGGAAGTAGTTGCATTTGTGGTAAAAGTATACAATTGTTTATTTTTATTTTTTAGACGATGACCAGTTTCAATAGGAATCCATAAACTTGGGAATTTTATGAAGGTCACATATTTTCCTATGTTCTACAGTCTGAAAAAGTCTAATGATGTGTTTAATTGACTGAAAATATAGATTTTGTGGTGCACATTTATAGTTTCGGAGACATTTTAGGTTTTTTACAAGCTCAGATTCTTGCTTACCTTTTTCAGTGCTGTTTTTCGTCTTGGTAATAGTTTTAGTTGGCGATAATAACCTCGCAGAGGAGGAGCTGGAGTGATTAGGATAGTGATTGCTATGAAAAGAGCTTGCACTCTTTCAGTTCTATTTGCCGTATTTTCACTCAGTCAGCACAGAGTCAGTCTCCACCTCTCCCTCAATCTCCCTCTCTCCAGCTTTCATTCATTTACAGTCTCTCTCCTTTCTCTCTTCACTCTGTATTCCTTCGGAGGATTGAGTGTAAACGCTTGCATCAGCCTCCCCCCTTCTGTTTGATGAAGGGATGCGGGTGTAGAGGAACTCACCCAGGCTGGATGTGTTTGTGTGTTTGGACTGTTGGAGTAGCCAAGTTCGTAAAGCTCTTAGCACCTCTTGATTGGAGGTCAGATTTCCTCTGCAGTAATACAGTCTTTGCTTTTCTCAGAGAGTTGTGTAGTTGAGTAAAAAATAGACATTTGTGTTACACACACACATTCTCCCACCCACCATGTGTAATAGATGACTCGACACTAAAAACACTGATTTCAGCATATGGTCAGAACGAACTATTCTTAACAATCTGTTACAGTAGAGAATTGGATACCTAGAAATGGTGCTGCACTGGCATCAAAATATTTCTCTGTAATGGATCCAGTCTTTACTGATCCCTGTGCCACAGTGAAGGCAACGGGTTATTACAGCAGAACAGTTCAGTAAATACCAGCGGGACTCATTGGCACAAGCTTTCCTTATCCACTCATAGCCATCAAGAACCGGCTGCAGCTTCAGACTGATTTAAGATGACAAGCTACGTGGGCATGCCTGCCTCCTTCAGTGCGCCGACCCACATCCGTTGCACAGAAATGCCATGGTTAACGAGAACATTCTAGTCATTACGGTTCATACGAGGCTTTCCCATATTCCCTTATCTTATCGCTCCAATATCCCTCAGAGCATGAATTCGTTTTGCTTTGATGCAACAAATGAGCATGGGTTTATCTTGCCAGACTTTATAGAACTGTTGACTTGTTTCAAAAATAGTAAATACTAACCAGTGGTGTGCAGCAAATCCCCCCCTCCCGCAATAGCACGAATCGGAGACAGACAATGATTGTGAGGTTATTTTGGGCCATTTTGCCACCTTTTGTCACATTTCATGCTGTGATACATTCATCTTTCTAGATGTTGAAGTTCAAATTCAGTCATTTGAATAGAAATCTGCACAATTATTAGGGCCCTACTTTTTCCATTTTCAATTTTCTGGATTCCATTTTTTTTTTTTCTCCATTTTAATTTTTCTAGCTTTTTTTTTTTTTAAATGGTAAATAAAAAGATATTGATATTGTGTTGTGTTATGTATTTACCTTTTTCTGGTAAATAATTTTACTGGTAAATATTCCTTAAATAATGTATTAATAATATTTTAGTAGTAGTAGTAGTAGTAGTACTATCATTACATTAAGTAATATATTTCTGTTACAGTTTCTTCAAGTTAAAACAAGCTTTTATTTTGATGGGTTGTTGTGACTTAAAGGACCACTCCACTTTTTTTTCATTTTCCAAATCCCCTAGAGTTAAACAGTGTTTTACCATTTTTGAATCCATTCAGCCGATCTCTGGGTCTGGCAGTAGCACTTTTAGCATAGCTTAGCATAGATCATTGAATCTGATTAGACCGTTAGTATCTCGCTCAAAAATTACCAAAGAGTTTCGATATTTTTCCTATCTAAAACTTGACTCTTTTGTAGTTACACTGTGTACAAAGATGGACGAAAAATGAAAAGTTGCGATTTTTCTAGGTCAATATGGTTAGGAACTATACTCTCATTTCGGCGTAATAATCAAGGAGCTTTGCTGCCGTACCGTGGGTGCAGCAGGCACAATGATATTACACAGCCGTCAACTCTGCCGGCTGTAACTCTGCATCTACACAAACTTAGTGCCGGTCATCTTCAGGTGCTGCATAATATCATTGCGCCTGCTGCACCCATGGTTCCCCACATTTTCTGCATTTCGAAAATCATAGGGCCCTAAATTAGGCAGATCTGCACAATTGCAGTGCAGATTTCACTCGTGTTCATGTTAGTCGCACATATTTGCAGAAAGCTGCTTGATTTAGGCCTTTTTTGTTGAACATTTTTCACCAAAATGTTACTAATGGGACTGCATCTTAAATCCACAGTGGGATTGCATTTAAAAATTTAACTTTTGAACCAAATGAAAGCATGCAAGCAATATGGTGTACTTGCTTTGTTAACAGTTTGAATTGTAACATCTGAGTATTCGATGGCACTTCCTTATGCACTAACCTGCAAAAAATTCCTGCATACTCATTGCCCTTGATGGCTTTCTTGTGTTCAATTTTGGAAATGAAATGCTCACATATTCTCACATTGTCATTGTGATTCGACATTCAGTGGAGATCTTCATTTCGAAAGCAAGATGTGTTTTTAAATTGTCATTTAAGACAGCGAAAAGTGAATTGCTAGTGGACGTATTCAGCTGTCAGGGCCATGCATACAAATACCAGGCTTCACATGGTCACGGAAAGCCTGGAATGTCCGAGAATTTTAAATTAGTGATTTCCAGAGCTGGAAAAGACAAAGAAATTCATTGAAAGAAGTAATGCAGAGGTCATGGAAATCTTTAGTGATTTTATATATATCCAGTAATTAGTCTAGGAGAGTCATTGGATTGGTCAGAATGTACAAAAACCCTGAAATGGCAACAGACAGACAGATTTTCGGATGGCTTTTCTGTACAAAATGAGAACGCATCTATTTTCTAGCTGTGAATCTCCAAATCACATGTACACGCTTTGGTATTTACATCCATATTGAAAATGTGTTTGTCAAGTGCAGTGGTTTAGATCAAGCCTGCCTTAAAAAGTCTGTTGTAAATTATTGAAAAGCCAAATTCAGATAACGTGTGCCTGAATGGTTTTGCATATGAGTTGTGGCTAAGCACATGTCTTTTTGCACTCTGTGCATTCTCTCTTTCTGTCTGCTGCAAGCCAGTGATATTAATTCCACTAATCTGTAGTCTCAGGGGCTTGTGGGAATAATTAGGCAGTTGGATTACGGCTCATTTGGGGGATTATATTCTTGCATTAATCTCTCACAGTGGCCCAGGTTTATCTCTGGTTGGTTAGGTGGCTCCCTACTATTCTCTGTCATGTTCCTCCCACTTGTAGCCTTTCTCTTTTGGAATTTCTCACCCTGTTGCTGAGACAATTAGATGTATCAGACATACAGCATTGTTGTTTTCCAGGCAGTCTCACAGGCCAATTCTTTTTTTTCTCTCCCTCTCTTGACAATCAACCATCGATCTATGGCTTTGTTCACAGTGCTTCCAATTCAATATTTAGGACTGTCCGTCCCCACTGTCATTTTACAAGTGATGAAATGAGATCCGTTTGTTCAGTGTGGTGAGTATCCGTTATATCTGCACGGGTTGCCATATTAATGACTTTAGCGTCTGCATGATGCCAAAAGACATGAGAAGAGCTGTCGTTTCATCAGAGGGTAGAAAACTTCTTTATTTCACCGCAGTGCTGAACTCATGAGGCGCATCAGACATCATAAGCATCAGAGTTTTTTCAAACCGCATATGGATGTGATTTAGATTTGGGCTGCAGCTAACAATTATTTTGAAAATGATTTAATCTGTCATTTATGTCTTTAATCAGATTTCAAAAAGTCAAATTTTATTTTCCGTATTTTGTTTTTTAAAAAAAAGTTATTGCAGTCTGCACTATATGCATACTGAGGAATGTAGACTGCACTGTACATTGTGCAAAGAGGGTAAAATATAAACACTACGTTCACCATAATAAGTAAAACAAAATCAGCCACCATAATTCAGATGCGTTTTGTTTGTAGAAATGCGTTATTCACTAAACCAGTTGTAAGTATTACAGGTATATTTGTAGCAATAGCCAACAATACAATTACAGATTATTTGGGTATTAAGTAAAGATCATGTTCCATGAAGATATTTTGTAAATTTTCTAACGTAAATATATCAAAACTTTTGATTAGTAATATGCATTCCTAAGAACTTAATTTGGACAACTTTAAAGGCGATTCCGGATTTTCAAAAAGTTGTATCTCGGCCAAATTTTGTCATACGTCAGTGGAGAGCTTATTTGTTTAGCTTTCAGGTGATGTATAAATCTCATTTTTACTAAATTGACTCTTATGACTGGTTTTGTGGTCCAGGGTCACAAATAGATTTGAGTCAGATACAGCAAAAAAAAAGATTTTTGCCTCCTGCCCGTAAATGAGTGGTTTTTGGGAATTTTGGGACGCCATGAACCACGAGACAATTCATGGCTAGACTGCTGAAAAACAGTTGGGCTTAGTTAGTCTAGCTGGTTTTCCAGTGCTTGACCAGCTGACAATTGACCAAAATCTCTCTAAAGCCACCAATCCAGACCAGCTGGGAGAATTGCAGTGGGGATTGATATCAGAGTGTCCTTGTGTTTCAGCACACAGGCTGTCTCAGATCAGTATTCAGCATGGCTACACCTTACCATCTGATTCAGCACTGCTTCTCTCCTGAAGGTTGATTGAAAGATCTCTCTCTTTTCTCCACTCTCCACATCCATCTTTACCCCTCTGCTCTGTCTCTTTGGATATGCCTTATATTCCTGACGGTAGTTTAAAGCACACATCAGTAAATATGCACTTTGATGTGCTGCAATGGGACCGTGTGTGACAGTTGCTGTGCTCCTTGGAGCGCTTGCGCTCTCTCTCTTTCTCTTTCTCTTTCTCTTTCTCTTTCTCTTTCTCTTTCTCTTTCACTCTCTGTCTTTATAAGATTTTCTGTTGTGTATTGGCTGAGCATTCAAACATGGACGGACAGATATACAACAAACAACACAAACACCCCGATTAAATGACTTGTGGTTCCTGCAGAGAGGGATGGCAGTCAGACGGTGGGGATTTCTAATTGAGTGGTTTGGTGTGAAGAAGCTTGTTTTGCTCTTATCGCTCTCTCTATCTGTCTTTCTCGGTCTCTCTCTCACACACATACTGATTCAGATTACCATCTTCATCATTATAAACATCAGAGACCAAGAGACAATCCCGTGGGGACATTTGAGACGTTCAAAAACTTCAAAATGTTTAATGTAGAGACTTTAGACAGTGAAAATGTAGTTTTAAAAGCTTTTTCAGTAAAAAGTTTTCTACACTAAAAAAATGTTTTATTTTTACTAAATGAGCATAAGAAAGAATGGTGTTTAAAACCGTATTTACAATTTTTAGATGGGTGGGTAGGTAGATAGGTAGGTAGATGGGCAGATTAACTTTTTTATATATATATTTTTCATTTTAATATTTTTTTTTTTTCTGGTTAGCTTTAATTTTTTATTTATGTATTTATTTATTTATTTATTTATTTAAATGTATTTTGGTTTAGTTAGTTGCCAAGGAAGCATTAATTTTCTTTTAAACATTTGACGTTTACATTGTTTTACTTTACTTACAATTTATTGTCCCCCTTGAGAAGCAATTTGTTCTCTTTCATCATCTCATGTTCGAGATCCACCTATGGGATAGGGCATCCATGCATGACCTTTGCAGAAGCATCCAATTGCACCAAGTCTGGCTTGACAGACAGGAGCACATGCCCAATGGCAGGTAAGGGACTACCCCTTAACCAAGCACATAAAGCCCCTGCTCATGCTACCTTTCTTTAGGTGACATTTGCTTTTCGTGATCTCTGCACTTTAACATCTCGGCTGGGTTAACGCTGCTTACTTTGCTTATCTTCAGGAGGACATATCATCAGATCAGCCTCCGCCAGATATGAGGGTCTTTTATTCAGCCTAGGTTAGTTATGTCTCGCATCCTGAGCCACCCACAGTCTCTTTTGTCTTCAGCCTGCCCACCTTTTTTCATTATCTCACTTGCCCCCCTTTCCATGGCTGCCCACCACGGTTTTTACTCAGTTTTTCCACGGGTATGTCACTCTCTAAAACTGCTGCTTCTCCTGGGGACAGCTTATCTTTGGCCTGACCAGCAGCATGTGGCGTGCTGATCGCCGCTAAGGACCCTTACGCATTCTGCATGGTCTGCTTGGGCCTCAAAGAGGAAGAGGCTTTTAAGAACCCAGAGAATTCCTCTGCCTTTCTGACTCAGATTGGGGACACGGTGGTGGCAACATGCTACCAAGGGACTGGGCACAACGTCTCTTGACTGGGCTGACCAGCCCAAACCTGCATTTCCTGAAGAGGATATCTTCGTAGGCAACCTCCCATTTGCCAACAAACCAGCCAGTTCTGGCAACGATGATGACACAGGCCTTCTTGGGGTCTGGGAGGATGAACAGGCCATCCCGCCCTCTGGCGTTCCCCAGGCTAACACTCCTGCAGCCTCCAACCATGGACGTGTGTAAATGAGTGGCCGCTCACCTCAACATTGACAGGTGACTGTTGGGACCCCCTCCTGGCCCGAGGAAAGTCTTCCCCGTCCTCCCAGTGTGCACGAAGCACATGAAACATTTACTGGGGCAACCTGCTCAACCTTAAACATGGTCTTGTGGACCTCAAGGTAAAGGATATGGCAGCTCTCAGCATAGGTGACCCTCCCACTATTGAGCCATCTATCGCTGGTACCTTAGTCCCATCCAGGGCAGGCTGCTCACCCCAATCTCTCCTATCCCCTGAAGCCAATCTTGCCTGATCAAAATGGACTGTTTTTCTCACTCTTTTTCTGCCTCTGCCCCATGCCTCCCTCCTCTACGCTTACCATGCAGAGCTTTTGGACAACTTATGACAGCAGCTGGATAAGGGATCGCCTTCAAGGTTAACGACCTTGTCCTCCGTAATGCCGTAAGGCTTTCAAAGCCTGTGAGAGCTCCCAAGCTGCTCTTTCCCAATCAAAATGGACTGTTTTTCTGCCTCAGTTCACCAGGCCGCCTACAAGTCCTCAGCTTTTGCTGTTAGTGCACTCAACGTCTCCTCCCTCCTCTCCGATTATTATTAGGCAGAGCTTTTGGATGACTTAGGACAAAAGTTGGATAAGTTATTGCCTTCGCCAACCCAGTGGAAAGAGGTCCTCATGGTTAATGATCTTGTCCTCCGTAATGTGGTTAGGTGCGGTGGGAAAACCATCAAACCCTACCCCCACTCACTCAAATGAAGAAAATGCTGAATTTTACACTCATGGGACCCCCCCCCTCATGGCCAGTTGCGGAAAGTGGTACCGACAGACTCGTACTTAACAAGATGAAGAGCCACTCAGGAGGGCAGAACGGTGAATGGTGTGCGGCCGAGCACACTCCACTCAACCCAACTAAAATATTTGGAGTTCTTCATTGTTTGGAAGACTCTGAAACATTTTCTGCCCCGTCTGAAGGGGCATCACAGGCTGGTGTGTTGTGACAACGCCACAGCAATGGTACATATCAACAGCCGGGGAGGATGCGCTCTTCCAATTTTCATTCTCTAACTCACAAGCTGTTAGCATGGATCTTTTTGTTTTTGCACTTTTTGTTGTTACGGGTGACCCATCACCCAGGCATTCTGAACAGGGGCACAGACCTTTTGTTAAGGGGGAACACACTCTATGGAGAGTGGCACCTCCACCCTCAGATAGTGGGTCTGCTATGGAAGAGGTTTGGTCAGGTGGCCATCGATCTCTTCACCTTGTGCAAAATAGCCCATTGTCTGTTGTGTTCTTCTCACTATGGGACAAGGATGTGGACACACTGACCCACCCATGTCCCAGTATGCTTCTCTATGCATTTCCTCTGCTCTGCCTAATAACTCCTACTCTGGTCAGGGTGAAAGAACAGAGCCTGACTCTTATTTTGATAGCAGCTAGATGGCCCAAATCTCAATGGCTGGCAGAGATAATCCCTCTCCTGTATACCCTGCTGTGGCTCCTCTCATTATCCAAGGACCTTCTGTCCCAAGTGAATGTGGAAATCTTCACCCAGACAGGGTGGCCCTCTGGGCCTGACCCGTGAGAGGGCATATATAATCACACTGGGACTCCCCCCCCATGTGTTGTTCTACTATTCATAATGCTAAAGCCTCTTCTTCACACTTCCTATAAGAGCAGTTCTAAAAGGGGATCTCTCCATGGTGCTAGAGGCCTTGTCTCAACAGACTTTTGAGCCCCTGGGAGATATCTCCCTTAAATTGCGGTCTTCCCTTCTATTCTCTCTCTATCTGCTTCTCCTGGTCTTGCAAGACCTTATCAGTGGTGGCTTCTGACTTTCAAGACAGTTCTGCTCCTGTCGTTGGTGTCAGCCAAACTTGTCAGTGGTTTGCATGTACTCTCTGATCATCCCTTGTGCACGGAATTCTCTCTCAGTGGAGATGAGGTCTTTTTCAAGCCTAACCTGGCCTTTATGCCAAACCGCTCACCAACTTGCACTTGTGAGGTGCTTGAGGTTTCAGCTTTTCACCCTCCTCCATTCTTTTCTGCAGTGTATCAGGTTAAATACTTTGTCCTGTTCATGCCCTATGGGTTTACATCAACAGGACCAGCCCTTTCAGGAGGAGTGATTATTTCTTATGCCCCCCAAACATGGGGAATCCCATTTTTAAGCAATGCCTCTCTTATTGGCTCATGGAAGCCATCTCTTTGGCATGTGAATCTAAGGGAGTGCGGTCTCCAAAGGGCCACACTCCACTAGGAGCATGGCAGCCTCGTGGGCTCTGTTTAAAGGGGTTTCCTTGCAGGACATTTGGTCCTCTCCACATACATTTGTCATTACATTATAACTCTCTGCTTATTCTGTTCTAGGTGTGGGATCTTAATAGCCTTGTGCCCTTAGAACCGGCTTATACATATAATATTAATATTAATATTACACACACAATATATGCCTTCAGCATGAGGTGTGCTGTCAAGTTTTGTATGCATGTTACCACATATCATTTTTTTTATGGCAGGTATTACATTCTTTCTTTGTGTGGGGTCTGATACTTGGTGAGGGCCTCACTGTAAGTGTATTGGGTAAGTGTATTGAGTGTATTGCATCCAACTGAACCAAATCTGGCTTGACAACAGGAGCACGTGCCCAATGGTAGGTAAGGGACTGCCCCTTAATCAAGCGCATAAAACCTGTGCATGCACTACCTTTCCTCAGTGAGCATATTTGCTTAGCGGGGCAAACTTAGTGAATCTTTCCACTCAGTCTTTTAGAAAACCAGGGTTATGAACAGTAGCCTGTTGTTCTCTTTCATCATGTCATGTTCGAGTTTGCCCTGCTTGCTGCACGAGAACCGAATATGCTCACTAATGAAAGTGTAAGCAGGGGTTTTATGTGCTCAGTTAAGGGACGGTCCCTTACCTGCCATTGGCAACATTGTCTCCACTCAATGTTTCAGAGAACCAGGGTTACGAACGGTAACCTTTTGTTTTGCAGCGGTGGAAAACAAGCTCATATAAAAAAAAAAAAAAACACCGTAATACATTAAACATGTATAAATATTACAGATGTGCAATAACCTAAAATTGCAACCTAATAACCTACAATTTTCTTATTTGAGTTGAGCTGGGATACAGCATATGAAACAAATGAAAATGTAAATAATTTTTTCCTTATGGTTTAAATTGTTTTTTAGTTTTAGTAAACACTGGTGTAAGTTCATACAGAATATTATTGTGATTTCTTCAGTGATTTCTTTTCCATTCACTCACTGTTTCGATTTAACTGGCTTCTGTTTCCTATGTTTCTTTAGTGAACCCCAGTATGTGTGTATATGTATATATATTTGTGTATATATATATATATGTGTATATATATATATATATATATATATATATATATATATATATATATATATATATATATATATATATTAGGGGTGTAACGATACACGTATTCGTATTGAACCGTTCGGTACGAGGCTTTCGGTTCGGTACGCATTACGAACCGAACGATTCAGAAAAATACTTTTATATTTGAAAAAAATAAAAGAGAATAAAGTGTGTAATATAGCTGCTTTTCCACTATCGTGCCGAACGGTTCTTATAACGGTCAGGTATGGTTCCAGTTGTGTTTCCACCTGAGCCTGGTACGGCACGGCACGATTACAAACTGTTCTCGGCCCGGAATTCTCGGCACGGTTAGACAACCGTGCCAAACCGTGCTGATAGAATGTGTGTGCTAAGCGAAAGCGCGCTGTATGATCAAACAGCCAAGTAAACAGCTGTTACGCTGTGTTCATAGCTCATGCATTAATACTGTCAATAAATGTGTTAGTTTTTAGAAAGGTTTTACCTTCTGTGTTTGTCTCCGTTGGCATGCATATCCCCTCAGCATTTGTTGGTAACGTTATACCTGTCGTCGCCTTCTGTTTATTTTATTTTTTGCGTTGTTTATAGTTGTGTCCTTTTTTTCTGTTATTTAACGAAGTCCCAAAAACAGAACTATCTGATCATATCTCTGTTTATATTACAATTGCGTTAACAAGGCAACGACTAAGGCATTTGTATTTACATTCCAAAGAGTTCCGTTATCAGCACCACAGTGGAAAATGAAACCGTATCCGTGCTGACTGGCCCGGATCGGCATGGAACGGAACGGTTAAGCGAAGAGAACGGTTCGGCCCGATAGTGGAAAAGCGGCTAATAATTCTTGCTTTGTACAGAAAAACAAAAGCCCAAATAGAGAATAGAGAAAACTACTACAATATTACATTATTTTTTTTTTATCAGGAGCTTTTTGGTTTTGGTTATAAAGGAGGTTTTGTTTTATATGCTGCTGAAAAGAAACCCCAGAAGATGGGTGAAGAATAGCTCCATCATTGTTTAAAGTAAAAGAAAAAAACAAAATCATACTTTTTTTGATGTTTTAATAAATAAAAAAGTGAAAAAAATCAAAGAAATTATGTGCCTTTTTTTTTTTTTTTTTTTGCTGTATCGAAAACATACCGAACCGTGACACCACTGTGTCGTATCGAACCGAACCGTGATTTTTGTGAACCGTTACCGTTATATATATATATATATATATATATATATATATATATATATATATATATATATATATATATATATATATATATATATTATATATATATATATATATATATATATATAATTTTTTTTTTGTTCCCATACTGTTGACAGGCATTCAAAGACATATCTCAAAATAAAAGCTTCTGAGCACAGCTGTTGAAATGTTAATATTGACACTTATCAGATGTTCCATACCTGCATATAACCTTTTCATTTTTTTCTTCCGTCTTTATTGGAAGATTTGTGCCAATTTATGTGTTTGTATCCTTATTTTCCTGAGATGTAAGCAAAGAGTGGCATCAATTATGCTTAACTGGTGTTAGATCTGCTCTCGGTGTGCTCCTTCAGTCTCTGACAGTTAAAAGGCTGTGCAGATATACAGTTCCTCTTGTTTGACTTCCTCTTAGATGGTCCTTTTATGTTTTCATGTGCTCACAAGCTTGTTTCAATCTGGTCCTCTCTCTTTTACATTCAGCCTGCATCTCTTTTAAGCTAGGCTGTTTCAACCATCACCTTTATATTGATCTCGGCTTTAACGGCACACAGAGCTGTATGCGTGTTTGTGTGTGAATGTGAATGTAATGTTGGATAATATTCCTCTTCTCTTTCTCAGCAACTCCTGCGAGAGATGCAGCAGATGGCCAGCCGACCATTCGCCACCATCAACGTCGCCTTGGAGACGGATGAGGAGCCGCCAGACCTGATTGGTGGAAATGTGAAGGTTAGCGTGACCTTTTATGTGGTGACATCAGAGTGGATTTAAGAGGGAGTGCAGTTATTGCATATGTTAATGTTGGGAATGAACTGAGAGCTGAGTCACTGACTCTGTTCCAAAATCTAGTGAGCTGCGTGGCTGTCTGCTGTCCACACATGCAACTGTTTTCTAAAACAGCAACCTGATAAAAAGACATTTAAAACTCTTCCTGGGCACCATCTCTCTTAGGACAGGTCATTTGTGGTCTCCTAATGTAACAAACACAAGAAGTTTAGAAGACAAGAAGCTTTAATTTTAGATTCATAAGCTCTTGAGATTATATATATATAAATATATGAACATATATTGTTTCAGAAGGGCTTTCCCCACTTGAAATAGTTAACTCTAGGTCATTCAAAATCTCAGGTAAACTGAATCCTGTCTTATCAAGCTTCACATTTCTTACTGCAACCCAATACACACCCTTTGGCAGTAGAACCACCATTGGCTAGTGCATTTTTTAGCATGCTCGCCAGAGTCGACAGATATATATGAATATATGAATGATTTGGAATCTGATTTTCTTTACAAAATGGCAGCTTTTTGCAAAGATGCATTCATATGTATTGCCGCCTGTGCATTCTTCCCGCCCACCACTTTCTGCATAGTCTTAAAGGTTGAATAATTCCAAAGTATCTCAGTTATTTTGACAGGAAAAACACGAAAGAATATTATTTACATATAGCACATCAATTCTACATGGTATATACAACTCTGTTCTTTGTCTTTTTGCATGTGTGAGAGAAACGGGTCACTCATTTAAGCAGTGAGTGGGGCGCACCTACACATCAGAGTTTGCTGGGTGTCAAATACCCTGCTTATCCGTTTATATCAATGGGAATAATGCACTCACTTCACTATAAAGTGACTAACGATAGACATTTAGTCGCCTAAATGAAATTGTCACATATGCAAGGAATATAGAAGGTAGCACTGCTTATACTTTACCCAGGGTTAACAATTAATTCTGGGTATCAGTAGATGTTTCACTCTGCGTATTCCTAAACCCTGGGTTAACTGGGACTACACTGGTTGTGTTCTAAGTAGGGATGTCACTAACGATTATTTTGGTAATTGAGTAATCAGTCGATTATTCGAACTATTAATCGAGTAATCAGATAATTATCCTTTTTTTTTTTTTTTTTTTTTTTTTTTAGGTAATAAAAAAAGATCTAAGCAAACAATAGAATTTAAAATTACTCAAAATATGTAATAGCAATGAGGCAATAATAATTGGTTCAAATAAAGTATTAAAAGTAATCAAATGGTTTTATTAAACAAAACTGAAAATACATAATGTGTTATAAACAATAGAACTAACATACACGTGCATTATATCAAAGGCCAACAGAGGGCGCCAGCTGCCTGACGATTGTTTTTACACTTCACTGGATTATATTGAAGTATTCGATTTTTAAAAAATACCTGTCGTCTAAATACCGGAAGTGGCGCATTCCACATATTAAACCCATTTAAAAAAAAAAAAAAAAAAAATTCATATTAAAGCATAATGGGCATAAGAATTCCCAAGTGCTACGATTCAATTAAAGTGCTCCTATTATGCCATTTTAAAGGTTGCTAATATTGTTTTATGAGTCTCCTAAAACAGGTTTGCATGTATGCAAGGTCAAAAAAACACTAGTTTTCTTCAAAAATAGATTTCATTTTACCGCATTTCTAAATAATTCATAAACGACTCGTGCGAAGCAGTTCAAAGAATCAGTCTTTCTAAACCCCTCCTTTCCGTGAGCCCTCACTTGTGTGACTGGTTAGATGGCGCAGTCCTTTATCATTGGTTTACAGCGCTTGGTTTAAACGCCCATTGCCATAACTGAATGACAGCCCTGGAGACCTGTCAATACATAGAAAAGATGGCATTGATTTTATTCGAGCCGGAGTCTTACGATGAAACGGTTGAAGTGTGCAGGGTTGTTACACAACATAACATAAACAACTACATATTTTAAACGATCGCTAGAAAATACAATCATCAGTTATTAATCATACTCACAGGTAGAGGTTCAAAGGAGCAAGCCGGTCCAAATAAACTGTGCACTGATCTATCTTTTAAGAGCAAACGTTTGGTGAACCCCGCATTGTACTCCCTGAGATTGAAAAAGCAGTCGTCAGTACAAAGACGGGAACACAACACAAGATTGGAATTGTACTGCTGAGGTGTTGTTGAAAAAATGAATGTTAACCACTGATTCTTTGTAGATTCATCTTTTAAAAAATGAATATAAAACAAATTGACTCTCACAGTGTCTTCTCAACATGAGTAAACTGCATGGAAATTTTACTGTGTTTGTGGGCGGGCAAGTTGTTTGCGACGTAGAACATGGGCGGACATTATGCAAATGTGTTACTTCGTGAGGTACAGCTGTAACAGAATAAGATTCAAATTCCTGACGACTTGTTCAGGTGATTGTTTTTTTGTTAGACAATAACTTTATTTATCGTGCACTGTTGACTTCACAACTTTGCAGATACTTTGTTCACATACAGCTACATGACACTGCATGAACGGTTTTAGTTGAAAAGGCATAATAGGAGCACTTTAAATAAATATATGCGCTTTAATTATTTACATGCGTGTGGGTTACGTATATTCATCTCAGAGCGACTCAGTTCACAGTAAATGTTTGGGTTTATTATAACATTAATCTAGGGCAACGTGCACTATTTCATCAGATTTGAAAGGTAAATTATTTATAAACCTACACAAACACAGGAGAATACATCATTATCCTTCTCAATATCCTAACTGTTCATTGCAATTTCAAAATAAAAGTTTAAACCCTCACTCTGAGTTTACACATTTTGATGTCCACATATTCAAGAAATTAGTGGTTGTAGCTTTTCTATCATAAAGAAATGGCCAAATATTAAAGATTAAGTGGACATTTGAATTAAATGTTATCTAGCCAATATTAAACACAGATTAGATTGCGCAGTGAAGTGTGAAAACAATCATTCAGCCAATTTGTCAATCAAGCAGGCATTTGTTATAATGCGTAATGTACATTAGTTCTATTGTTTATAGTACATTATGTATTTTAACAGTTCTGTTCAATAAAACCATATGATTACTTGCTTTTGATACTTTATTTGAACTAATTATTATTACTTCATTGCTATTTTATATGTATTCTAAGTCATTTTAAAGGCTATTGTTCACTTAGGTGTATTTTTATTACTGCAAAAAAAATATATAATTAACTGATTACTCGATTAATCATCAAAATAATCGACAGATTACTCTATTACCAAAATTATCATTAGTGACAGCCTTACATATATTTAATTGAATCGTAGCCTGTGTGAATTCACAATAGCATATATGCTTTATTATGATTTTTAAATGGGTTTAATATATCATGCAGCATGAATTTTCGTCTCGTTACTCAACACGGGCAAAATACAATCAAGGGTTTTTTTTAAATCGAGTACTCGAATCGAGAAACCGTGACAGCCCTGGTTGTGAGCGTGTTTTTGCGCTCCATGATAGAAGTTCCTTTCCATTATTTGATGGTACATAGTCCTTTTATTGCATCACATTTAGTACAGATTTCAAGCTCACATACTTGAGTAAAATTTAATTTCTTTTTCCGCAAAGATTCAGCAGCAGCATCGATTTAGCAGTGTGGGAATACTATGCTGAAAATGGTGCGGAAAGCACTGATAAGGGCACTTTTCTGGATACATTACCAAAATATCCATGTTAAATATTAACAACAGGGCCCAAACTATGCAGTTGACTGAGATATTTTTCCATTTTCATGCACCCACTGAAAATAGGAATTGAGTAGAAGATCGTTCATGGTATTTTAAGAATTGATATAGAGATTGCGATTAATTGGAAAATCGATGCTTCACCCAATCCTATAAATGATAATATTTCTATCGATTTTAAAGTGGTAAATAAAATATATTTCACTCAAAGCACAGAGCTCTCCAAAATGACTTCTAGGATTGCCTTATCTTTGTGATACTACCTGACAACTTGGCCAAAGTGGGGTACATTATAAGATTTTTGGGAATGTGGCCCAAGTGCCGTCTAGTTAGGCAGCTCACTAGGTTTTAGAAGAAAACTTCCGTGTTTTAAGTCTCAGACTAACCCTCTGTTTAGACAATCTGTGGTGCTCAGCAATTTTTAGTGTCTACTTTTAATAGAGCTTTGTTTAATTCTGTTTACTTCAGTTTCAAGGCCTATTGAGATTTGCAACTAATAACTGCATTACATAGTATTACAGCTATATTTGATTTCAGGAACTGTTGGTTTGCAATTACTGTTTTGTTTTGTTTGCTGTCCTAACACTGTAATGGCAGCCCTAGAGTGAAGATCCAATTTAGATTTACCTCTTTTCTATGTTCTCACTCCTGCTCCATCAATGTCCTTTGCTCACTATCAAGGTTTAAAAGTAATTACAATCCAGCCATCCTTGATAGCAAAAAGCTATAAATCCAGTTATTCCTCTCAAATCTCATAGAAAGACCCAGAGGGTATGAAACTAAAGTAAACACGACTAAACAAAAAGCGATGCACGCTGAAGCTCAGTGGACTTGAGAGCATTCAGTGCTGTAGCATGTGGCCTCTGACACACTTAGTATATGTCTGCTTTCTCTCTCATTCACTCACTGTCACTCTGGTTTTCTTTAATTATAAGAGTTAATTAAACAGAACCTGTCTTCTGCTTGCTCAGTCTGGTTGCCTCAGATAATCGCCTGAGCTGAAACGTAATGGACGCGTATATATAAATATATAAATGCATACATGCAGCAATACGCCCCTCCATGCTCATGCTGTTTCTCTCAGAGGCTGTAATTGAATTTTACTAGGAGTTTCTTCTTTTTGTGTGCTGGAGGAGTAGGTGTGTATGGCGTGAAAGATAAATGCTGTTCCCCTTGCTCTGAATTGACAGTGGGAAAGTGCGAGGAGGAGAGAGATAGAGAGGAGTGAGGGGGTGAACTGGCCTCGGTAGGATAAGAAGTGTTTTAAACAGAAGAATATATGAAGAGAAGGAGGGATGAATATGCATGTGTGCTGTACAGAGGGGAGAATGTGTGAACGAGGGGTTGGAGAGCCGCAGTAAGCACGCAAACACTCAGTCATTGTACAGTCGTTTTTGATGCATATGCACTAATACCACACATACACACTGGGGAAAATCGGCACTTAAGTAAAAAGAACAAGCATGTGTGTGTATAAAAAGAGTTTATGTAAGTCTTGAGACTAAGGGCAAAATGAGAGTGTGAAATGGGTCAAAGCTGGAATATGATTTGTGCATGTGTTCAAAAACAGAAGGTCATGTGCTTTTAGCCCTGCTCCACACATGCATTAAAAATACTTAGAAAAAATACAATGGTTTTTGTGCAAGTAGCAAGGTACAGTACCTTGGAATATAGCAGTCATTCCAGTACACTGATGCAATATATGTCAAAACAATATGTTAAAGGGTAATTGGGTAAAAGAGGTGAAGCAGCTAAGATTATAATCCGTCAGAATTGTTCATATGTTTTAATAACGTCATTTATATATACAATGGGGTCAACATTTCTGAGAGCACACTAAAACTTTCGTTTTCTGTTAAGTCTGGAATTCATTTTTAAGTCTTTAAAAGAATATGTATGATACTGCTGTATTTCTAGGTCAGAAATTAAATAAGTACATTAATCTTGTAAAATGTTTTGTACGCACGTCAGATGTCCTTGCTTACAGTGAAGCTCAAGATGCTCTATGGATGATTCTCAAATTATGCTTTTTTGACAGAAATTAATACTTTTATTCAGAAAGAATGCTTTGAATTGATCAAAAGTGAAGGCAGTAAAGACATTCATATTCTTAAAAAAGATTTCTGTTTCAGATAACCAAAAAGTATCATGGTTTTCAAAAATATTAAGCGGTTTTCAACACTGATAATAATAAAAATGTTTCTTGAGCAGCAAATCAGTATATTAGAATGGTTTCTGAAGGATCATGTGACACTAATCGATGCTGAAAATTCAGCTTTACCATCACAGGAATACATTAAATTTCAAATATATTCAAATATATTAAAATCAGTTATTTTAAGTTGTGATAATATTACTGTTTTTACGAGGGATGCACGATTTATGCCAATATTTTTCAACTTATTTTGGTTGATATACGGATATATATATAGATATATACGGATATATTTCCTTTTGTTTGGAAACAACACCAAGTCTTTCTTGTGCAAAAATTATAATCAAATTATTTTTAATTTGGCAAGAACTTATTTGTTAGAATTAAATAATGATGTTCTTTTATAATGACAGTACATTGAAGCTTTGAAAATAACTATAAATAAACTATATATTAGTCGCTGCTTTTTTTGTTTTGTTTTGTTTTCCCCAAAAAAATGCAGTGGTAACCCTAATATTTTATTTTAAGATTTACCACTTGTAGATGGTCTAAAGCAAGAGTTGTACAAATTCTGAAATCTGTTAAAACTCATAATTTAAAAATGTAATATATTACACATTAATGAATAAATCAGTATACATAAATTTATTTCATTTACAAGTGTCTTTTTTTTTTTTTTTTTTTTTTTATTTAAGCTAAAGCTTCTGACCTTTAAATCAAAACATATTCGTGATTTTATGGCATCAATTACTGCTTTGTTTTATCAGAAACACAGTCTAAATGTTATTTATGTATTTTACTTGCATTTTATTAGAAGTAGGCCAACAGCGCCCCCTACGGAATTAAAACTCCTTACCGCACGGGCATTAGGACCCCAGGGAGGCTCCTGCTGCCACTGCAGGTGCTATTAATGTTTACTGTGTCACAGAACAAACGCATCTTTCTGTTCCTGCATTCTCAGATTAAATGCAGCGATCCAAAACAGTGAATTGAATAATAATTCAGGCAAAATTTTGCTTCAAGAATGAGCAACACTGCTAACGTGATCTAATCGCTAACACACCCTGAGCTGAGTGAGTTATTCCTCTTATGGGCAAGACATATTGGCATAATTTTTCATATGCCGATACCGGTTCGATAATATCATGCATCCCTAGTTTTAACTGCATTTTTGATCAAATAAATGCAGCTTTAATGAGCATAAAACACTCCAACCTCAGAATTTTGAATGGTAGTGTAACATTTGAAATTAAAATTCACTCATTTTGCTATGCTGAAATTTTCACTACTGCTTTCTGGACCCCACCGTATATTTTTGTATAACCGTTTTTCTTTTCTCACAGTCTGTGCCTAAACCCATAGCTTTGGAGCCCTGTTTTGGGAATAAGGCAGCAGTGCTCTCCATCTTCGTTAGATTACCCAGAGGCCCCGGAGGTATTCCTCCTCCAGGACAGTCAGGTGGGTCGACGAGCCAATGCATTTGGCCCCCACACTGAGTGCTGAACATTTTTACACTCTCTGCCGCCAAGGCCATTATACTGACGCTCAGAAACACCTCTTTGTCTTCCTCTCTCCTTAGGTCTGGCAGTAGCGAGTGCATTAGTGGACGTCTCTCAGCAGATGTGTCTGGGATATAAGGAGAAGTCGGGAGGCTTGCGTAGCCGCAAGCAGCAGCCATTAGCACAGCCCGCCACCTGCATCTGACATTTACCCCTCGTCCTCTGACCTAGGACTGAGTCACAGGAAATCACGCTTATGGCTGGGTCACATTCACAGGAGAGGCGGGGAGGGCGTGGTTTAGCCAAACCAAGCGGACTCTGATTGGAGAAACTGAATCTCTCCTGGCCCAAGCTGAGAGAAATGAACACTACAGGAAATGAACTTTAATGTGACCCTGACGGACAGGACTTATCCTGGGCCACTTTATGATATTTAACTTATTTCAGTTATTTTATTCCATTTTTACAATCAGGAGGAAGAATCCTTGCACTGCTGCATCTCTGAAGACAACACACACAAGCACACACACACACACACACACACACACACACACACAAACAAACAAACTTTCTGGGGACTACTTTGGCTGCATGGCTATAACACAAACACACACACACTTGCATATAGTACAAGATGTCTTTTAAAGGCATATACTACGTCTACGTCTCTTTAATCATGGCAATGGTTGCCAGAAATTGCTTTTATTTCTTAATTATTAATCTGGTCTCTCATGTGCAGGAATAAGACACAGCGAGCTGGTATGTTTACAAGCGTTTTACTTTACAGGTCATCTGTGACGTCTCTCCCGAGCTTTTCATGTTTGTCCGAATAAGGGGATCGACATTTTAGCTTTTTCACATCCTTCTATTCTCTTTGAAATTACCTCCTTTCACATGTTCGTGTACAGATCTGAGACACGAGTGTTTATGTTTGCCGTAATGATAGTGCTGCTTCTGCTTTTGCTTTTATCATTTACTTCCTCTCACTTCTCTCTTATCTAAAATCTCGACCCATTTCTCAGGCACATTTCAAGGAAGGAAGAAATAAAAGGCGACTGCAGGCAGGCAGGCAGGCAGCAGGGTGGAATTAGAGCGAACGAGGACCTTGTTTGGGTTTCTCAAAATGTCAGATGTCATTTCGGGCTGGCGGAGGATTATCTGCATACACAAATGCGCAAACCTGGACCTGCGTCGGATACCGGGGGTATTCTCCAGGATATGAAGTGGATTGCCTAGTGCAAAGGAAAGGTCAGAGATAGAGTGAGCAAATGTGACAGTATGAAATCTAAACCGGTGTAAGTGCGTGTAGCGGCGCAGTCATTACATCTTTCATTATCCTGGCTCGCGTCAGCAGGCGGGCTCTATCGAGACGGCACAGATGACCCGCTTGCCGGTTCTTGGTGCGTTTAGAGTGCCATGAATAAAGGGACACAGGTCGCTAGACCAGAACAAAACACCTAGTATTGAGAGCCCGAACAGGACGTTATTAATATATCTGCGATTTCAATGGAAATTCATGTCCTGTGACACCCATCAAGTACGAATGTAAGCTAGTCGCAAGCTGAATGTCGTAGAGAGACCATTTATGTTTTTCTGCCGATCCGCTAGGGCCCAAAAGGGAAAAACGCACTCACACGTACACACAAAAAGTGGTCTAATGAAAGGAGCTGGTCTCTCTTCCTTCAGATGGAAGCTAATTCTCACAACGCTTTTTTCTGTAAGCCTCAAACAGTACTCCTCACACACCGACCGCACCATCTATA
Organism: Labeo rohita; assembly: GCF_022985175.1. Lineage (NCBI taxonomy): Eukaryota > Metazoa > Chordata > Actinopteri > Cypriniformes > Cyprinidae > Labeo > Labeo rohita. Next base: position 11,901,084 of record NC_066881.1, on the reverse strand, counting down.
TACAGTGATACTGTAGATACGGAGTCTGTAGTTTGTTAATATGTATAATGTAGCAGCAAGTGCACTCAAGTTTTTTTGTACATAGTGATGGACAGTAATGTGAATGCCGTCTCTGTTAAGCGACTTACTGCACTTGGCGGGTGGAGTATCCCAGGCTTTTGAAATGTGACTGCATTGCAGCAGCTTTTGTATGTAAGATGGCGAATGTCATGAACAAACTTTAAACTAGCTGCCTACTTTAAGAAAAAAATATAAGACCTGGAAATTTAAACTGACCTTGTAATTATATGTGTACATAAAGAATGACATAGAACATTTTGTCTATAATTAAATGGTAAAATGAAGACGATTGTCTAAATCAGTTGTTGAGTGAAATTGCAGTGTTCTTTGTTCGCTTATTAGCTTTATTTAATGAGATAACAAGCTGCCTTCAATGTTTCTTTTATAGTATTGAGTAATTTATGTAGCCCAAGTGGAAACGGCAGACTTACAGTGCACTACGGCATCTAATGTACTTTGTTTTATATCCATAGCAAAGTGTGCTGTTGTAAGCATTGTCTCTCACAACAGGACAGATGAAATGCATTTGTTATCTCCTTATTATCAGCAGGCGGATGAAGATAAACAATAGCGTGACAACTTCCTCAGCTCGGCGTGAGCGTTTATACAGTGCCTCTTCAGAGCTTTTCCAAATGGGATTATGAGGGAGCTGTCAAAGTCTCACCGCTCAGATATATTACAAATACTTTACGGCTTCATAATTGAATGGAAGGTCTCACCATTAGCTGTATATTTGCATTTTATCAAGCACATTGGCAGGAATCCAGAGACAGAGGGTGAATATTCTTTCCACAAATCAACTCCTTGAAATGGTCATTTTGGCCTGTGGAGTCTCAGAGGTCTTGACCTTCTCGACTGTATGCAGTGATTAAAAATCATGCCTTATAATTTTGACAATTTTCTGTTGAGTTAATATTTCATTGTAGTGAGAATGTTTCAGGTTTAATTATCATAAATGTGATGTTTAGCTGCCCTGCATTTTGCAGGCATCTGTTACTGCATGATTTGTCCATTACAAAAAGGAGTAAAAAAAAAAAAGAAAATTCTTTAATATTACAGGACCCAGGAAGTCATTGCTTGGACTTTTCAACAGCATGACGTGAGTATGTCATCATGTAAATCATTTAGTTCAATTTACTTCGTTTTGACACAAATTGTAGTGGTGCTTGCATTAGTCAAACTCAGCCGATCAACTCCTTAAGCAACGTTATTTTAAGGGAAAATTATCAAACAGATTTTTCTTTATTTTGTGGCAAGTATGCTTATCAATAATATAAATTTGCTATCTTTTACTAAGTGACAGCTTAATTTCTACATTTTCTAACATTTTAGGCTACATTTTTAAACTGTATTTAAATGTCTACGTAAATAATGGGGTTGGAAAAATGGCAAACCTCATAAAAAAAATAAATTAAAAAAATGAACTTGACAGGCAACATTTTCTGAAGCTTAAAGGGTTACTCCACCCCAAAATGAAAATTTTGTCATTAACCACTTACCCCCAGTGTTTGAATTGTGTCAAAGCTTTTGGGGGGTCCCCCTAACCAGACCAACCCCTTCCAAAAAATACATAAATAAATAAACCTTATATAAATATGATTAATATTTTTGTGTTGTCCTTCTTATCATTGAGAGAACCTAACTCTAAGATAAAAACTTATTTTACTATGATCAGTGAATTAGGTGTACCAAACGATCACTAAGCAACGAATTAAATATGTAGCTGTAAATTAATTTTCAAAATTTTATTTTTCAAAAAAGTTTAAAGTGATGTTTACCTTTTGTGGGCATTTTTTACCTTTATAAAGCCATTCTGTTTTCTGAAAGTGTGCATTATCTTTTGCGTCAAATTCTTATATTTAATCTTTTTTTTTTTTTTTGTATAAATTTTTTATATTTAAAAATTTTTGGACGCAGAGAAAAAAAAAACTATTTTATTCAACCATTTTTCTCCTCCGCGTCAGTGTAATTCCATTTTGGAGAGTGTCCGCTGGACGCAAACTGTGTATGCCGGATATGCCGTTTTTGTTCAAATCAAAGTGTAAATATAGGTAGAAAATGGCGCTACGCTGACGCAGAGGAGATGAATTGTTGAATAAAATCGTTATTTTCTTTCTTTGCGTACAAAAACTATCCTCCTCTCTTCATAAAATTTCAGATTGAACCACTGATGGCAGATGGACTATTTTGAAAATGTCTTTCATACTTTTCTGGGTCTTGACAGTGGTATTTACCTGGCAGTCAATGGGACAGTCACGTATTTTCATCCAAAATTTTCATCCAAAATATCTTAAATTGTGTTCTGATGAAAGAAGCTTTTACAGGTTTGGAACCACATGGGGGTAAGTGATTTTAAAGACAAAATTTTCATTTTTGGTGGAGTAACCCTTTAAAGGGGTCATGAACTAAGAAACCAAAATTTCCTTTTTTTTTTTTTTAGGTCATTGTTCTATAAAACATCCTGTAAGTTTAAAAACTCAAAACTTTCTAAAAACAGCTTACGTTCACACTGTCAGTTTTTGGGATTGACAACCGCATTTACACATAGGTGTCTTGAAGTCAGTCTTGAAATGTCTTGTTCACACAGCAGCTTAAAGAGCGTCTCAAAAAAAAAATGATGGTCTTATCACTTTCTGACACGAAAAAAGTCAAACTGAGCCTCAAGTTCATTCATCAATCCTTCATTAACCGACAGCAACTTTTATATTTGGGTGAAGAGCAGAGCATTTAAGCTGCGCACAGAACACAAAACTGATGGAAGCGGCTCCGGTGGAGACTGGATATAAAACTTTCATTTTTCCATCACTGTAAGTTACGAAACCACACATGAAAGCATGCAACACACGATAGACATGCGTTTGTGCGGCGGAGCAGCTCTCTCTGGCACCGAATGACGTGATGGACAACTAGTTGTCAAGTCCTGTTTCATTCACACAGCGCAAGTGTTTCGAGATTGTGGTTGTAAGTCTTAAAAAATGTAGGGGTGTGAGTTTGGTTATGGTCGTTGTCACACCCATAAATAACTCTACTGTGTGAGAACGTAACCGTATTAAGAACCTAAATACAGGGCTGGCAACAGTGTTCTGCTGCTGTGTAAACGTTGCCTTCTATTGAAGCTAGTTTGTGAAATGTGCCACTTTTTGACATAATGGTGTGGCTAAACACCGCCTCTGCACACAGAGCCGTTGGTCGTTTTGTTTTCAACGGCTTAGCTCTGCGTCACTGCCTGTTTAGCGCCACCCACCATTTCGCTTGTGTAGAGTAAATAATGAAAGAGGCTAACGAGAAAGATTTCTCTGAAGAGGCTGTGCAATGCCAAGTTGTGGAAGAACAGTCTTTGCATTGCCTTGATCCTAACATTAAGAAAGAGTGGATGAACTTTATCTTTAATAAAGTTCCAGACCATATCAGTAAGAACTTCGTCCTTTATTCACTTTATTTTTATTTTTACTGCGGATTCGTTTACAAACAAGGCACAAATCGAAGCTGGATTTTCAAAAAGATTGAAAAAAAACAAACAAAAAAAGAAAAATTTTGTGCCGGCTATATTGGATCCGACAGTAATGTCGCAGCACACAAGTGTGAGTAATTGTTGTTATTACGTGGTTACTATTGCTTTGTCTGTTATTACCGATTGTTTAGTATGTACTGAGTATTATGCATCCATCTGTGAAGGATGTAGGCTGTCAAACATACACAACCGTTAGCCAATCATACCAGTGAGCGTTTACTTTTGAGTCTGCAATCCAACATGCCTATTTAAACAGAGCGTTCTAAAGAGAGGGGCTAAAACAGGACAGAAAATGGCCTATTAGTTCTAAATGATGTCTTTTTGATGTAAAAATCTTGATGAGATTATAAGTGGACATCAGAGAACAGTGCAAAATAATAAAAAAAGGCAGTTCATGACCTCTTTAAAGAAATTATTCCCCCAAAAACAAACTGACAAAGTAAAACTGTCATGATTTACTTTAATTAATTTGTTCCTGTATGAGTTTATTTTTTTCTGTCAAGCACAAAAGATGTTTTAAAGAATATGGGTAACCGAGCTGACTTTTTCCAAATTTTGGAAGTCAGTGGAAGTCAGCATATGTTCTTTTGTGCTCAACAGAAAAAATTCAAGTAAAAAAAAACATTTTCAGCTTAATAGTGTCTTGGTGTCCATGTTGTCCTTCTCCTGAGTCGAGATATCCTTCAGATTTCCTTTGAGTATGTCTTGCGGCAAAAGCACAACACCGTTACATGTGGGCGTTTATTTTGTTAGGGGTTGTTCTGTCTGAAGGGCAGTGTAGATGTGTGTGCTGACCCAGGCGGTGCGCATATAGGTGACAATGCAATGACTGTGCTCCAAATAAATTAGGGTTACTTCACTCCCCGAGTTACTCATTACCCCCTCAGCTTGAGCTGATCGGCAGACCCACACACAATCTGCACCCACAGAACCTGGCGATTCCCCTGCAGAATTACAACATCAGTCATTCATGAAGCCCCTTGATTACTTATTACCAATTTAGGCTAATTTGGTAATGCTTCCAGCTGTTTTGAAAGAAATACACTACCAGTCATAAATTTTTGAACAGTAAGACTTTTAATGTATTTTTTTTTTTTTTTTTAAAGAAGCCTCTTCTGCTTACAAAGCCTGCATTTATTTGATCCAAAATACAGCAAAAACAGTAACATTTTGAAATATTTTTACTATTTTTAAAAAAAAAATTTAAAACATTTTTAAGATGTTTTCCATTTTTTTGTGTGTGTGTATATATATATATATATATATATATATATATATAGTGTGATTTATTCCTTTGATTTCAAAGCTGAATTTTTAGCATCATTACTCCAGTCTTCAGTTTCACATGATCCTTCAGAAATCATTCTAATATGCTGATTTGCTGCTCAAGAAACATTTATTATATTGAAAACAGCTGAGTAGAAGTGTTTCAGGTTTCTTTAATGAAAGAAAGTTCAGAAGAACAGCATTTATCTGAAAAAAAAATTATATATATATATATATATATATGTAATTTTTATTTCAGATAAATGCTGATCTTTGGATCTTTCTGTTCATCAAAGTATCCTGAAAAAATGTACTCTTATTTATTGATAATATTGATACTAATAATGATTAAAAAAAAATGTGTCTTGAACAGCAAATCAGCATATTAGAATGATTTCTGAAGGATCATGTGACAGTGCAGTCTTGGTGAGCAGAAGAGACTTGTTTAAAAAACATTAAAAGTCTTACTGTTCAAAAACTTTTGACTGGTAGTGTAATTCATAATATTTATTCCAAACCAAATATGTATGATGACATATGAACACTGAAGAATTTTCCTACAGCTATTATCCATTTCCCGATTCTCATATTAGCATATTATACCATATTAAAATCAATGGCTCAGCTTTTTCCCAAAAATCAATGGGTCATTATAACAAACATTGGCTCTTTATGTATATATTTGGACACACAAACATTATTCTGTACATCGTATCTGGCAGGTTTATTTTTCAGGAAATAACCACAAGTAAAATCCACAATTTTTACCCATATGACAGAAATGCTTTGCCCCGTTTTGTAATGCAGGTCACTGATTGGTCAATAGTCTCTGGAGGTCATTAGGGGTCAACGCATTTACTTTTCACTCACCTTGTTTGTCATCACAGGACAATTGAGAATAAAAAAGCAACACAACTGCAGATGCCAAGTGCTCGTAGGATGGGGACGCAGAAAACTCTGCCGTCAGTCACTGGAGAGAATCGTCAGACCCTCGTTGTGCTCATTTTGATTGGCGGAGACAAACAGTGAGTAAAGGAGATGCAATAAAGCTGCTTGAATTCACGTGAACAGGAAGTGTTTCATTTAACAGGGTGTTTTGTGCTTCTTGTTCCATTTGCAATAAGCAGATGCAGTATTTCAGACACCCATATTCACAGGTGAAGTATACAAGAACTGCTCAGTGCATTCATCAAGATCATTTAACTCTTCTGTTCTTCATATCTGTGCCATTTTCCACTCCAAGACTGCTGGGAGAAACAACCTGTGGGATGTACATCTAAACAATACAGCCACATTACAAAAATAAAGACCGTCTCTGTAACCCACTGTAGAACCCACTTTCATCGCAGACACTTTTAGTGCATTACCTCAGTTTCCTTTCTCTTACCACTTGTTCTTGTGCTTCTTCAAGCAAACATCACACAACACACTTTTATCCGGGTGAATATACAGCACACGCACCAACACCGTCCATTCGAAGAGCTGGGGAAAATATATATTAAATTATGAATGATGAACAAGTAGAAATTTAGGTTTTTTTTTCTTTTCTTTTTTTGTGTGTGTGAAATTTGTAGAGTAGGCATGACTCCCGCTGACTACCTTTCAGCCGATCGCTTTGAAGAGAGGGGGTTTTATCTTACACGGGCACCATCTTCAGTTCAAATTAAGAGAGAGAAAGACACACACAATTATTTAAACCCTTGAAATCAGTCATTGTGAACACCCAGACAATGAATCACTATGTTGCATTGAGGAATGGAGCAGGGTTTCATATATTTAGAGAGTTTTGCGGTTCTTGCGTCCTCTCCGAACGAGTTATTGTGATGCGGAAGTCAAAACTCATGAACACACGCACACTGTCCCAGTTCTGTGGTGTTTTGATTGGTTGCTTGGTTTTTAAAGTTGGAGAGCAAGCAGCAGGAAGGGGAGGAGCCACATTAGGATGGCCAGGTGGGCTGCTGCAGGACTGGCATCATAGAGATCAGGGGATGGGAGCGTGGAATCGCCCCACAGTCTGTCTCTCTCGTTCATCTGCAGAAGAAAAAGAGCAAGTGACAGTTTTAGATATGCTGTTGTTTGCATCTGTCTTTTTCACTTTGTCGTATTTTACCGTTTTATCATCTCCTCATTTCCTTTCTACGTTTGGTTCTGCCTTTTACAGGTATCACATCACAGACAGATATAGAACTAGATGGATGCATCTCTAATGGACCAGTGGTGGCTGGGATCTGAAGTGTAAATGATAAAACGCAACCAGCCACATAAGTGTGTAAAGGTAAAAAAAAAAAAAAAAATATAAACAGACATCTCAACTTTGAAAAGGAAGGTAAAGATGCTTCTGTCTTTTGCTCAAGAAGACCTATTATGCTTATATTACAATATGTAATATAAATCCCCAGGATATCCCCAGACAGTTTCAGCTCAAAATACCTCACAGGTCATTTATTATATAATTTTGAAAATGTCTATTTTGAGTGGAAGCAGAAACATGGTGTTTACTTTAAATGCAAATGAGATGCTGCTCCCTGCCCCTTTTTTTTCAGAATAGAGCTGTGCCTTTACAGCTTGTACCTCAGATACTCTGCTAAAGACATCTGTTTGGTTTTGATTATCATGTCTATCGTGCTGAAATTTTGAGTTTTAAGCCATATTCAGGGCTTAATGCTAGGGATTTTGTCTACTTGTCTAATTGGCCCTGCCACAAAAAAAAAAAAAAAAAAAAAAACAAACAAACAAAAAAAAAAAAAAACATTGTTTTTGACTAATGTTATCTTTTATTTTAATAAATAAGTTTATATGACACCAAAATTTTACATACCAAATAAATTGTACAATTCTCGATTCCATTCTCAATACCAGAGCAAAACCTACTAGCCTAACAAATATAAAATTTCAAATATAAAATTATAAAAACCCAAAACACTATAAATCCATTTTGATTAATTTGAGTAAAAATGTGTTTTCTTTACCAAGAAAGTGGCGAGATGAAAACCACTATTTTCTGTTTTAAACTTTCACATAGCATCTTTAGGTTATAATAACATTAAAAGTTCAAACTCAGATTTTGATTTTTCAAAGATTTATTATAAAAACACATCATTTTTTCCCAAAATGCAATAAATCCATCCGCTTTTCTTTTTAGAGAAAGTGTAAGTGATGGAAAGAGATGGCATAAGTGCAATCAAATTCATAAACTCTTGTTGAGATTAATGTTTTAAAGATGCAATTTTGAACATAGAAATATTCAATGATTTTAATACCTAAAAAGAAGATAAAAATGAAACTAATACTGCCAGTAGGTGGCGGTAAGTCACTGATTTAATTTCTGAATCATATTCATTTGATTCGTTCGAACGGCTGATTCATTCAGGAATAAAGCAAGCGATTCTTTTTATAAATGGATAATTGATTCATTGACTCACTAGAAAACGCACCCTTCATTCGTAAACGTGTCTGAACGGAGATGCACAGCGGCTCAGTTGTGACTTCGTTTCAAACCGCTTTTACTGTTTATAGTGCGTGAAATGCTGCGCTGTGATTGGCTGAGCGGATGTATCGCATTTTGCGGAGAAGTGAGACTGGCGTTTGTCCCGGTTTGGAAAAAAGGGAGAAAACGTGACAGGACAGAATAACATGGCGGATATCACATTTTGCGTAAAAATTAAAAACTGCCTTTTCAGTACCGACCAGATACAATACTGATTTTGGCAGGAACTCAATTTTGTAAAAAAAAAAAAAAGGCGTTTATCGCATTTTGGAACCAAACTCTACATTTGTTCGTTCAAAAAATCTTTTATTTTCATTAATATTATAAATGAAAAGATACTTTCGGGAAAAACAGCAGAGAGGCTGAAAGAACGCAAACTCAGTGTCTGCCAGCAGGTGGCGCTTATGAAATAACAGTAATATTACGTTTCTTTGGTTACCGCTGTAAACAAAGCAGCGCGGTGCTTATGAACGCTAAGTTTAAATTTATTATACAGAAGCAAATGGAAAGCAAAAAGACCTGTTAATTTAAATATAAAAATAGTCAGTTCCCCTTAGAGACACATTTATATAAACACCTGTTTCAGTATTTAGGATAATATTTCCAATATTTCGTGCATTGTGAACCGAGACTTGCTGTGCCTGCTACAGTATTTTTTCCTATTTGCGTTCGTCTTCAGCGTCTCTGGTCTCTGGTAACGGATGTTTAAAGCGTATGCAGCCTAATATTTGCACACACATGACACTTTGAAAAATTACTGCATGCAGTTTGTGTGCAAGTCCGGGATAGATAGGTTGAAATATGTCTGGTCGATCGGTATATAAATCAAATATAAATTAATAATTGTTAAATCTACAAAGTTAATCGTCAAGACGAGTATTTTGACATACTTTTGTAGGCTATTTGTTCACCAGAGACGCATCTTTCTGTGATCGCTTAAAATTTTAAATTAAGGCATAAAACATGCGCAAATGATAAACTTTAGGCAGTGGCCCGATGGGGCCAGTGACAGATTTGTCAACTGATTTGTCTTTCACGCTGGCCCTGGACCATCGGGCATACCTTATTGTCGAGCCCTGATATTAGTTTAAATTTCTGATAAATGTTTTTCTGAGCACACAGAGAACGGCTGTCATACAGGATGCGAGTACTAAATTAGTTCTCTTTCATGTCTTATTGCGCTTAAACTGTCAAGTACACACAAGTTTTACAAAAACTTGTGAAATATTATGTCTGTGAAAATAAACATCTGGGACAGAAATTGCATGTATTAGTTTTGTCCCTCTCCTCTGACTCTAAATAGTGTTCTGGAGGGGTGGAGCGAAATCTGAGCGGTTACAGCCCAGTAACAAAGTTATAATAACACTGAGTAACACTGAGGACAACTGAGGGACTCATATACAACTATTAAAGAAGGTTCAAATACTCACTGATGCTCCAGAAGGAAAAACGATGCATTAAGAGCCAAGGGGTGAAAACTTTTGAACAGAATAAAGATGTGTACGTTTTCTTATTTTGCCTAAATATCATATTTTTTTTCATTTAGTACTGTCCTTCAGAAGCTACAGGAGATACTTACATGTTTCCCAGAAGATAAATTAAGTTAAATTTACCCTGATCTTCAAATTCAAAAAGTTTTCACCCCCCGGCTCTTAATGCATTGTTTTTCCTTCTGGAGCATCAGTGAGCTATTAAACCTTCTTTAATAGTTGTATATGAGTCCCTCAGTTGTCCTCAGTGTTACTCAGTGTTATTATAAGGATATTTTTTCTTGTGGACTATATGTACACGACTTTATGCAAAATATCTTATTCAAGTCAGTACTAAATAAACAATAACATGCATTTTGTATGATCCCTCTTATTTTGGTAAAATAACATTAACATTTTGCAGATTCTGATAGGGGGATGTAAACTTTTGACCTCAACGGTAGATGCACTGGGGACCACATTATAGCACAATAACACAGAAAAAGTCAGATTTTCATGATATGTCTCCTTTAAAAGTATCACTATGGCTGCTACTATTTAAAATAACAACTGATATCTATTTTAAGTTTACAAGGTAATTTATTCCTGATGCAAAGCTGAATTTTCAGCATCATTACTCCAGTCTCCAGTGTCATACGATCCTTTAGAAATCACTCTAATATGCTGAGTTTTATTCCACATATTTTTGTGGAAACTGATATTTTTCGTTTTCTTTTTTTTTCTTCAGGATTCTTTGATGAATAGAAAGTTCAAAAGAATATAATTTATATGAAACAGAAATGTTTGAACTTTATAAATGTCTTTACTTGCACTTTTGATCCTTTTTAATGCATCCTCGCTGAATTAAATTATACATTTCTTTTAGAAAATAATCTTATTGATCCCAGTAGTGTAGGTTACGTGACATGTTTCATCCTCAGAACCCATGAAAAAAAAATGAAAGAGAAAAGAATGTGTGCCTGATTATAAATATAGGTTTACTTGAGTGAATGATTGGCTCCTGAGAGCAGAAAACTTTCAAAATCCAATTTTAAATAATAAACAATTTTGCCATTATGTTGTAATCACTTAAAGTCTAATGTAAAATCTGGATCCTGATTGAAACCTAATGAGAACCTCTGCATTAGAACATAAAACAAGCCAGTCTACAGTAAGGTGGTTTGCTGGTCTTCCAATCTGGTCCAAACCGTCTGACAAATCCCAAAACTCCTCTAAAATCATAAAACCAGACTAATGTGGTAAGCCTGGCCAGGCAGGAAAACAGACAACAGTAATCATGTAGGCAGGTTTACAGTGTTTCTTTCAGCAGGGAGACTATAACACATCTATGGCTTTGTTCAGACAGACATGAAAAGCATATCTGACTCCAATCCATTTAGCTGTTTGCACTCTGAACAGCAAAAAAAGAAATCCAATTTTTACAACCCCAAACCGTATCCATATGTGATTTGAAATCCGATTCAAATAGTATACATTTTTTTCCAAATGCGTTACAGTCTGGACAGTCAGAATGGATTTTAAGTAATTTTTGGGACACAATATGTATGCCATGTCATACACAATGCAAATCCATGTTCGCTCACAAGAAAGCTCTGACATGATGAATAGGGAATGTGAATGATCCGTTTTGACCGGTTTGAAATCTAGCAGGAACACAACGAGTTAGATTTTCAAAAGGCCCTAGAAGGGATATTGGCGCTCAGACCGACCTGTGTGGGCATCTGTGGACGCAGGATGTTCTGCTCGGTCTCCATGCCAGAACCAATGGTGGTAGTGGTGGTTTCGGTGCTGGTAACTAAGATCTGGTTGTACGTGTTGGAGCCCGGAGCTTGGTTGGTCGCAGATTTCAGGTCTGTGTCATTCCCGAAAGCCAGGATGGCATTCTCTGTTTGAAAGAAGGGGAGAGAGTCAGATTCACAGCCCTGCCTTTTGCAGATGAACACGTCTGGAAGGCAGTCATGCCTCAGTTGGCTTTCTCTTTCAGACATGTCTCTCTTTCAAAATGGGTTTGGATTTCGTCAACATGCTTTCTTACAATAACAACAACAAAACACACTCAGGGGATCCAGAGAGGACTGGCTTATATAAATTATCCAGCATAAACGTTGACAGAACATCATTCAGGAACATAAACTCCATCATCTGATTCATGCTCTAAATATAGTTTGTTTCTATAGTAGAATATGCATCCTTATATTACCAATCAGCTAATCCTGCCCTCCAGAAATATAAAAAAAACACGTATTTCTTAACGGCTTGGTACTCGTCCTTATTTCTTTGCCTGTGTCTTCCATTTTCTTTCTTATCTTTTATTTTCGTTCAGTGTGTTTTCCCTTGGGAAAGATTGGATGCATAAAATGGAGTGTGTACTTGAGTGTGCCTCTGTGTTTGAAAGAAGTTTGATTACCTCCTGCATCTTGATGTTTAAAGCAAATCTTACCTATACTAAAACACCTGTGTGCATTTTTAAATATTCTGAATTACCTTCGACATTAAACCTAAATACAGATTTCCGAACTCCGTCATTTTCCCATTTTTATTGGCTATATACTGTATGAGTGCGTTTGAGACTTATAGTGACGGGCCATATGAATGATAATAATCTGAACTGATTAATTTCCATTTGTCTAGTAGGTCACCTGTCTGAAATTACCGTGCCGTGAAAGTCGCCTCAATTAAGACAGCTGTGATTTTACTCCATATCTGAGCCTGATATTCCTTTCTGGTGCAGAGGAAAGTGTTTTGTGAAAAAAAGAAGGAAGATTAGATTTATGAATGGTGAACAGTGGCGTGGTTGAGTGAATTTTCTTTCTTAATTGAAACACTAATTGATTAATCTTTGTGATCTTCCAGGGGAGATGAAGCTAGGGCGAGAAAGAGAGTGACTTCAACAGAATACTCCACTGTATGTGTAATAATGCTTCTTTAATATCATTAGTACAGTGTCCTTGTAAAACATCACACAGCCTGCCATAAATATTTATAATGGATATTCCAGTTCTGTACCATGAGCATTTTCTTTGGTCAGTGGTATTTATATATTTATATAGTATTTCTTCATATTTTTAATTAGGTTTATTTTTATTCGGGTATTAAAGGGGTCATCGGATGCCCATTTTCCACAAGTTGATGTGATTCTTTAGGGTCTTAATGAAAAGTCTAAAATATACTTTGGTTAAAAATTCTCAATGGTTGTGTAAAACAACACACTTTTTACCTTGTCAAAATCAGCTCTGCAAAAATCATCCTGTTCTGGTCGAGGCTGCTTTAAATGTTAATGAGCTCTGCTCGCCCCGCCCCTCTCTTCTCTCTGTGGAGTGACGAGCCTGTTTACTTTAGCTGCATTAAGCCGCTAAACTTGCTAACTAGCACGTTATCAGGAAAGGTGATTGCAGAGATTCATAAAAAAAACCCTTATATTCACTTCTGCTGTAGGTGAAGCTGGATCACAAATGATTTGCGTGAATATATACGCATTTATGTAGATCGGGAGGCGCTTTCCTTTCACAAACAAACTTAATCCACTGCATCTTCAGCGGCTCAGATGTCGGGAGTAAATGACGACCACTATGTTCATTATTACATCCAGCAACACAACACCTCAATCGCTCAATCTGAGATATTCTTGTCTAACTCACATCCCTGCTCCGGCATCGAAACAATGGAGGTTGGACTGTTACAGCTGATCTGAGGTGAAACGCTCTTGTCAATCAACTATCGTGGGAGCAGCCTCTGTTGGTGTGACATACACACCGATTTGAAAAAGGGGATATTATTTTTACAGATTAATTAAAAACCACTGCATGGATTTTTATCATTATAGGGTAGATTTGTACACACACTGCCAACACACATTAATGTTCAAACAACATGAAAAAGTGAACTTTGCATCCGATGACCCCTTTAAGACTTGTTTAGCTTAATATAACGTAAATGATGTCTCTTAATAAAATATGAAAACCCATGAAAGATGTACTGTTTAAAAAAATAAAATGATTAATTATAGTCAACAGAATGTGTTAATGAGCCGGTTAAAATAAAGTTAAACCGTTATGTTTTTTTAGCAAAACATTTCAGGAATTATCTTAGTTGACTTCAGTGGTCCAAAATGCAGCTTCAAGGGGCTCTTATCTAGCGAAACGATCAGTCATTTTCTAAAAAAAAAAGAAAAAAATTATATACTTTTTAACCTAAAATGCTTGTCTTTTCTAGCTCTGCCATGTGTATGCTTACTCTGTAGGGGTGTGACAAGACACTTATCCCACGAGACGAGACGAGACGAGACACGAGACTGGGTTCACGAGAATGAGACTAGACGAGATTTTTAAACTTTTCTTAAGAAATTCTCAATGATGAAATATATAGAGAAAAGTCTTTTATTCAACTGAAAAAGACAAAATACAAAAAAATGTAGGTGCATTTTGAACTTTATGAAATTAAACATCCATTTTAATGAATTTTATGCAGTAATAAACAACATTTAAACAAGAGCTTCACGGTTCTGGATAAATTGAGAATCCCAGTTGTTTTTAATAAATTGGAGACCATGATTCACTCACGATTCTGGAGAAAAAAAGATTAGAAAACTAAACTGCCACAAGATCTCGTCACATCCCTAGTACTCTGTGTAATCCTGGGCAATATACTGTAGTTAGGGTATGTCGGAAAACTCCCATCTCATTTTCTCCTCCAACTTTAAAATCATCCTACATCACTGCAGAAGTACCGACCCAGTGTTTACAAAGTGAACATGCAAAGGGTCAAACGCCCTTTACAAAAAAAGATAAAACAGCGATGTAGGATGATTTTGAATTTGGAGGAGAAAATGAGATGGGAGTTTTTCAACCTATTCTAACTGTATTGACCCGGATTACACTGTCTACACATGCGCATGGCAGAGCTAGACAAGACAAGCATTTGAGGTTAAAAGTTTTTTCAAGAAAATGACCAATCGTTTTGCTAGATAAGACCCTTCTTTCTCAGCTGAGATCGTTTAGAGCCCTTTGAAGCTGCATTGAAACTGCATTTTGGACCACTGAAGTCCACTATATGGAGATAATTCCTGAAATGTTTTCCACAGAAAACATAATTTCATTACGACAAAAGAAAAAAAGCCATGAACATCTTGGATGACAATGGGTTAAGTACATTATCTGTAAATTTGGAAGTGAACTCCTTTAAGCCTACGCTTATATCCATTGCTATACCTGTAAGCTCCTTCAGTAGCTGTGGTCATCGTATTAGTATTTTATTTTCCCAGTAGTTGTAGTAAAAAAAATAGCAACAGGTAGCGCCAGTAGCTCACAGAGTGAAACCATTTTGCATCATTGTAGTGTAAATAGTGTAAATCCACCATAGTGTAAGTCTTTCATAGGTTTTCTGCTACAAATTTCAGTAAGAGATTGTTATATTAACCTATACAACAACAACCCGGTCTCCAATGAGGCAGTACAAAATTTACAATACAAAAATAAAACAAAACCAATATTACTGAACAATTTATAAATGACTCATTTTATACAGTAACACTAGGCGGGTTTTCATTATAGATTTGCGCAAAACTTTGACAATATTTTATAAATGTAGATAAAAATAGTATGGTGACATGACAACGTTTCCATTAACCGATGTTATGCGACTAAAGCATTATTTTAAGTCATGGCGATGGATTTTGTGGGATTTTGGCTATATTTAATCGAAAGAGGTGTATGTGTGTACCTTTACAGAAGCAGCACAGATAGCATGTGACCTGTCAATGCGAAAAACATCGAAATGCTTTGTGAAATATTTATTTTTCAAATTGCTTGAAAAACCACCTCATGCAAGCTTAAAAAACATTTTTGCGATATATGGGAGTTTTTGTTAAATTGACAACGCAGCTGTGTTTATCGACACTAGCAGAAAACGTTTTTTGCCTTTTGTGAGGTCCTAAAGCATGGACTAAAATGGTGACTGTGCTGAGACCTTGATGTGAGTTGGTTTTAATTAATATGCGCTTATTATTTGCTGCTTTTTTGTTGTCCAAGTCTGGTAAATGCTGTCCTACAGGCCTTTAACCTGGATATGTTTTGATCATCAGTTGAAATAGCAGATGAATTTACATTCATTGCAGAAGTCCAGTGAATATCACTGCTCTATACATAACAAAAGATTGTATAACTACATCCTTCATGTACAGGCAGGTTATAGAAAAACGTTGAGTTTAAGTTTACTGTAAGGAATATAATTTCTGTCAGTTAGCCTTCACCCTAGCCCACCTAAAGCCCTCATTATCCAACATTCATATCATAACAGTCATAACACATCATAATCATGGGAGTGTTAGCAGTGGAGTAATGTGGAGGAGTGTGAATGGTGTGAAGTTGATTAGTCTGTGAATGTTTAGCAAAACGCCATGAGTTGATGCTAATTGAAGCTGCCCACTCGTAGCGTTGGTGAATTACTGCAAGAAAACAAACCAATGTAGTGGCTACATTCACACAGGAGCAGAATACACACTTAATAGAGCCCTGTTCATACACCGTTCATGACTGCTGCATTTTATATCCCCAGTGAATTCATTAAAGTATGCAATTCAATTATGACGATGTGATCTTTAAACAGATCCACTAGATCAACTAGTGCTAAACGTCTAGCATAACAGTTGGAATGGCATTTAAAGGACTGGAACTGAAAGATGTGATATAAAATCTTGAAATTTATTACAGCTCTGTTCCATTCTTATCTCGTTTTGTACATACAGGACAATCTGAGAGTCACATCTGTTGGAAAATGCAATGATCAATCTCATACAATGAGTGTGTGGCCTATGCAGAGCCGCAGTGTCATTCTCTATTACAGCTGAAAGGATATGTGTGTCTGTTATGATAAGAGAGGGAGACTGAGAAACGGGGAAGCGAGTACAATGATTATGAAGACATTTCATCAGTGATGCGGAACATTTGGTTCCAGTATACTCTCTGTTTGCCTCACTCTCTCTTTCATGGATGAAAGACAGGACAAAATAGTGGACGTCTAGGTAAGCGAGGTGTGAATTTTGGCAGCTAACAGTGGGGAGTTTGGAGTGAATGTTTAAAGTGCTGATTCCTCCCTGACCCCCGCAGAACTTTAGAAGCAACTGACCCTTTGATAAACTCCGCCTCCCTTGGATACGATCGCTTGCTCAGACCAAAGAGGTCCATAAAGCTACTGGTAAATTTACTATTCATTTTGATAGCAGCTGCTCAGCTGGCACACAATGTCTTTCTCCATGGATGTTCAGTTTTGGACAATGTTTTTTGAGCCAGTGATCTGCAAGGCTTCTGGTGTCAGCAGTACACTGTAAAAAACCTGTAAACCTGGCAGCCTTAAAATTTTAAGTTCAGTCAACTCAAAAAAAGTTTATTCAACTTGAAATGTTAAATTATACTAAGTGACAACTTAGATATTTGAGTTGAATCAAATTTAAAGGCAGCTGGTTTACTTACCCATCTGTTAAGTTTAGCAAACACAAATATCCAAGTTGTTACTTAGTACAACTTAACATTTTAAGTTGACTAAACCTTTTTTTAGTTGACTGAACTTAAAATTTTAAGGCAGCAGGGTAACAAATTATTTTAAGTTGACTCAACAAATTGTGTTTTTTATTTTTTACAGTGTACTTAAACAATGCTGCTTAATATTGCACACTGGTATTTGTTATTATATTAATTACAGAGCCTTGCAAAAGTATTCATACCCCCTTTTTTCATGTTTTGTGATGTTGCAGCCTTATGATATACTGCTTTAAATTACTTTTTCCCCACATCAGTCTACACACTCCATACACCATAATGACAAAGCACAAAACAGATTTGTAACAAATTTGCTAGTTTTTAAAAAATAAAACAGAAATAAGTACATTGCATAGGTATTCATACCCTTAACTCAGTACTTGGTTGACGCACCTCTACAGCCTCAAGTCTTTTTGGGTATGATGCGACAAGTTTTGCACAATTATCCTCCAATTATCTGCCATTCTTCGTCTAACCTCTTCACCTCTCAAGCTCTGTCAGCTTGGATGAGGGCTGGCGGACATTTTCAGGTTTCTCTAGAAATGTTTGACTATGTTCTCTCAAGGACATTCACAGAGATGTCTGTAAGCCACTGTGTGCTGGGCATTGTCCTGTTGGAAGGTGAACCTTCTGCCTAGTCTGCGGTTCTGCATGCTCTGGACTGGGTTTTAATTAAGGCCATCTCAATTTTTTGTTGCACTGAGCTTTTCTACTCCCCTGATGTGTCCCTCAGTCCCTGCTGCTGAAAAAAAGCCCCACAGCATGTGGCTGCTACCAGCACACTTTACAGTTAGGATGATACTCTGCAGGTGATGAGCAGTGCCTTCGTTCATTATGCTTGGAATTGAGGTTCATCAGACCAGAGAATCTTGTTTCTCACAATCTGAGAGTTCTTTAGGTGCTTTGTTGCAAATTCCAAGTGGGCTTTCATGTGCCTTCACTGAGGAGGATTGATTTTGGCCACACCAAAACTGGATTGGTAGAGTGTTGCAGTAATGTTTGTCCTTCTGTAAGTTTCTTCCATTTGCATATACGATGATGAAGCTCAACTAGAGTGACCATCAGCATCTTGGTTACCAGTATAACCAAGCCCCTTCTCCATCAATTGCTTTGTTTGGCCAGGAGGCCAGCTTTAGGAAGAGTCCTAGTTGTTCAGAACATCTTCCATCATGGATAATGGAGACTACATGCTTCTGTGAACCTTTAATGAAACAAAATTCTTTTCTAAACTCTTCCCCAGATCTGTGCCTTGATGTAATCCTGTCTCTGAGCTCTACAGGCAATTCTTTTGACCTCAGGGCCTGGTTTTTGCTCTGATATGCATTTTCAGCTGTTAGACCTTTTATTGAGACGTGTGCCTTTCCTTTATCTCACTTCCTATATCCGGTAAGTGAAGCAGTGTATCCCCACTTCCGGTCCCATCGCAACGCAATGAAAACTAATGGGAGAATCCTCTCTTTCCTTTCTTTCGCAGGTGTTACTGCAGTGCGTTCGGCTGCTTTTATTCTAAACAATGACACACTGCCTCAGTTTTTACGATTTCCTGACACAACACGGATGAGATGCGTGGGATGAATTAAGGTCCTTCTAAAATATTGCACGGGAGCATGTTCGCGTGGAGTATGCATTTCGAAACTGAGGATGTTTACGCCTACATCTCATATCACCCGCTGAAATGTCCCTATTAATATATTTCTCTTCCAAATGTGCATTCTGAATAATTTAACCTGCTCCAGTCAATTTCGTCTTCTCATTAACAATGTTTTTATCATCATATTTTATACCTGTTTACATTAAAATACATTTTAAATAAACACCCTTACTAAATTAATCATGGATTTACTATAGTTAATGTAGTAACCATGTAATATTTTTATTTTTTCCGCAGACTGATTTCCAATTGTATTGCCATAGTTTTACTACACATACCATGGTTAATTTTCGTAAGAGCGGTATTAAAATAGATGAATGAATGCACGGGCGTTGCTTTAAAGAAATAACAATGTTGAACATTTTAGCTAATTAATCTAGACAGTATAATGCGTTGACACCGTGATTTGAGTATTATTTAAGAATTTTGGCATAAACGTGAATTACATACAGTGAAATGACTGTGAATGAAAAATGACAGAATAAAGACTAAAATTTAATACAAATAAATAAATAAATAAATATGTTGATTCTGATTTTATTTATCAGGTCTCACACACACTGCACGCACTGACGCAGTGTGGTGAAATCACGCATGTTTATGAGCCATGGGTTTCTCAGATCGGTACATTGGATTAAAACTACAAGTTCCATTGCGTTTGGAAAATTCTGTGCACAGTAATCATCAGAATTATCTTCGCCTGTCTATGAAAATGTCCGGATTTTGAAATCAACCTGCAGATGCTCATTTTAACAGGCTTTTATTCAACAAGTGATTACAGCATATTGAAAAATATACATAACCGGAAGAATTGATACACTGCTTCGACAAGCGCTTCCAGTGTTCAATTCTGGTGCGATAAAGGTCCATTTGCCATGTTAACTCCACTCGAAAGTGTAGTAACATCTGCAAGCAATATGAATTCTCCTGATGTCAATTTCAAGTGTCCCAGAAAAGGGTATGAATACTTATAAGACTATTTTGAAGTTGAGGGAGAACATGAAATGGGAATTTTTCGCAATACCCTAACTGTCATGAACCGCAAAAAAACAGTTCAGGTAGAGTAAGACAAGACGAGCGTTTGACATTAAAAAGTAAATAAACTGTATTATTTTAATGAAAATAACCGATCGTTACGCTAGATAAGACCCTTCTTCCTTGTCTGGGATTGTTTACAACTGCATTTGGGATCGTTTGAAGCCGCATTTAAACTGCATTTTGGAAGTTCAAAATCGGGGCACCATAGCAGTCCACTATATGGAGAAAAATCCTGAAATGTTTAATTCAAAAAACATAATTTCTTTATGGCTGAAGAAAGAAAGACAAGGGATGACAAGGGGTGAGTCTCTGTCAATTTTTGTTCTGGAAGTGAACTTCTCCTTTAAGAAAGGAAATACTCCTTTCAGAAATGCTTAAATTACAGAGTAAACATGATTAAATACTGCAGACTGCTTCAGAATTTAAGTAAACGCAAACATGAGCACAAAACTCTTCCTAATGTTTTTGCCACTACGGTACTATGAATGTTTTAGTTACTTTTACTTGAATCAATACATAAATGAATAAACATTATGGTATTAGCATTTTACACACTCGCACACTCACACATTTAGCAGTTACTGCTTACTCACCACCCAGAGACAGGAAATGAGCCGTCCCTCTTCCTGCACATTTCTCATCAAAACACTCATCACTCATTCTGGACAGCATTCTTACGAAACATAAACTTCACGTGTTCACTGCATTAGTGAATCACTGAATCACTTCCGTCTAATTCCAGTTCTGCTGGCTGTTGGCCCACTGACTTCAGCTCTTTTTTTTTGCAGTCTGACTGAATGAAGAAATTCGTGTAATACTTGTCCACTATTTCATGGTGGTCCCAGGGGTACGCTGATGGTTCGGGGGCTGGCATAGCCAGCAAAACTAGTTCAGTAACAGCTGAGGTGAGGACTAGCCTCAGTGGACTCACTCTCAAAAAGCTCTTTCAGCTGTTTCCCTCCATCCTGTGCTACTTCTGTCCTGTTTGCTACTCTCCGGCTGTCTCCGCTCCATTAGTTTTACTGCAGGGAGCCAAATTACGCTCAATTACTAAGACACCAGAGGCTGCGCTTAGGATTGAATCAGCACACATACACACCGACCCAGCATTTCGGACTGCCCCAAGACCCTCACATAGAATAGGGAGGGATGGCTGAAACTGGACGCTGCAATTTTGTAAACGCCGGAAATACCCTTGAGGAGCAGGATCACACTGAAGCGCTTCGGGATCAGAGCTGGAGCTAATCTCCGAGATCTCGGCGGTCGGATGCAGCGCCACCCCACCTGTGAAACGGATGTGTTTACATGGTGTGTTTGTTATTAGTGGCTCAGAGATGCAGTGGGCCGTGAGCAGAGCACACCGCTGAAGATATCCTGTGCTCCTGATGACTGTTAATGCCTCATTACCGTCACGCATTGAAACTTCATAACGTTACATCAAGAGAGTTTTCTCTCAGCGCTGCTGAATGCACAATAATAGTGCTGACTGCGAAGAACAGGGAGGCAAATACATCTATCTGCTGACTCTTGTGTTGCATCACCTGGGTCTATTTTCGATCAATTATAGTATATGAGTGTACAATGAGTGTGGAACGGTCCCTGCGTCCATATGTGCATCCTTCTCCACACATGCAAAAGGCGACTTGGCTGTATTTATGATACAGTAGGTGAACGAAACCCAAATGACATCCAGCATCTGCTGGCATTCTGAAGCAAGGAAACAATGATTCCTGTGCTTCCCCATGAGGCCATGGGTGCTCATTGATTAAAATTCATGGAAAGTGCTATCATGGAATATAGAAAGTTGTTCCTCATGAGTAGAAACTCCCAAGTAAGGGCCTGTCCCAGTACTTACATTTGCAGTCTTGACTACTTGTCTACATACACTACATATTTACTCAGACTGGGTAATTATCGATTCTCATTTTTATGAAACAATATCTATTCTTAAATCCCAAGAATCGATTAGTCAAACCTGTTTTCAGTTAATAAATGGAACATTGTAGCGTGCCTCCCGTCCAATAAATCGTAATAAGCTTTGTGCTTTGTTGCTTTTGATATGAAATAAAGATTAGATTTCAAATTCTATCCATCTTATTACAGTATTCAAACAATAATGCCGATTTGGTGCTGTTTAATGAGTGACAGATCACTGTAGCACCTCAGTTCAAGAGAAATGGCAACATGAAGGGCACATGAACTAATCGTTTCCTCCGCTTTAATACAAGAATTGGCACAAAATAAACATGAATAAATGCCTGATGGTATGTCAAGAGCACAACTTACTGAAATCCGTAACCTGTCTTATGTAATTGCTCAGTCAGTGTGTATAACAGCTATTTAAAATTTTTTATATTAAAAAAATGTTATTTTATTATTATAAGAACTTTCTTGAGTGTAATTTGTGTTTGTATACAAATCAGTTAATTTTAACTTTCAATATTATAGTAATGTAGTACCAACTGTCTATATATTTTACAGCATTAGAGATTTTTTTTCCTTAAAAAATTGCTATGTACCGTACCTAATATATATCCAAAATAATCAATATCGAATTTCAAGCTTGTGAATCAGAATCAAATAGAACTGTGAAATTTGTTTGTTACTGCATTTGGCCCAAGTGTTTATACAGCTTCTGAATACCCGATGAGACACACTTACAGTGATGTGAAATGAAGTTTTGCAAAGTTTTTAAACATTTAGATTTTTTAAAATACTTTGCACTTTATTCATCTTAGGATTGTGCATAGATTGCATATTACACCCCTTCTTAGAAGCAAGTTTGACTCAAGCAATTCACCATTATGTGTTAAATGTAAGGTGGAGGTGGGAGATTATACCCATTTATTATGGAACTGTCCTGTTATTAGAGCTTATTGGTCAAAAGTTATTGTTTGTATGAGCCGTATGTTTGGACTTGAGCTACAGTTGGACCCATTGTCTTTGATTTTAGGTCTTCCAGTTGGACAATTGCGGAACAAATTCAACAGACGTTTATTTGACATTGTAGCCTTTGCTGCCAGAAAAAATATATTGTTAACTTGGATCAGTGACAAACCCCCATCTTTGAAAGGATGGCACAAGATTATTAAGGAAATGATTCCCTTAGAATTTTAACTTACCTTATTCATATGTCTACTGAAGCTTTTCCTCAAGTTTGGACTCCATACCTGGATTATATTGATGTCTCGTTAAGCAATATTTTGAGTTTTGGGATGCAATAATGCTTTTTTTTTCTCTCTCTCTTTTCTTTTCTCTTCTTTTCACTAGCATTGTAAAAGATGGGCATTGTTTGTTTGTTGTATGTTGTTTGTTGAAATGTTCATAAAAAGATGCAATAAAAAAAAAAAAATACTTTGCACTTTATATAAACTTTTAAACACCTGTTAAGTAAGGTTCTTTATAGCCATCTCTGGTTCTATAAAGAATCTTTAACATCCATGGAACCTTTTTTTTTTTTGACTGGAAAAAAGCTGTTGGAGAAAGTTACTTTTAAAAGTAATGCATTACAATATTGCATTACTCCCTAAAAATTAACAAATTATACTACTTAGTTACTTTTTATGTAAAGTAATGCATTACAGCTGCATTATTTTGCGTTACTTTTTAAATCAACACCTGCTTGCTTGTTTGTTTTTAATATAAAAATTTCAACTTTTGGCAAATGTAAAAGCCCTTTCATACTAAAATTGAAACGAATAAGCCTCAGGCTGAAGGAAATGTGAAATCATGTCTGTACAGTAGAACGCAGGAGAAGAAAGCTCAACACTTTGAAGCACAAATGTATTTAACATTTAATTGTATAATTCTGAGTTCGCCTCTGCACTTACTCTTGATTTCCATCAATATGGGGACAGGAGAGCTGTCAATCAGTCAATGGTTAAACAAAGTAACTGGCGTTACTTATTTAAAAAAGTAACTCAGATATTTTCTTGTACATTAAAAAGTAATGCGTTACTTCACTAGTTACATAAAAAAAAAGTAATCTGATTATGTGACTCACAAAGAAAAAAAAAGTATGTTAAAAACTGTAAATTTAAAGGTTCACTGGGAAAAAAAGAATGGTTTTTCTATGGCAGACCTGGGACAGTCTGTGTACTGTAAGTGTGGGTTTTGGGACAGGCCTAGTATTATTTTCACAGTTGTTGTTAGTGGGCCATGGTCAAAGAACATCAAGGTCAAAGGACAATTCCAAGGTAGTGGATGTGCGGGAATCATGTGTGGAAATGCTACTTCACAAGCTACATTTGCCAAGAAGTGATGAAACAGGCTATATGCCACTGCATGTGGTCTCTGTGTCTCCCTTTCATTTTCCCTTCCAAGCACAAAAGGGAATCTCCAGCAATGATCGTAATATTTATTTGTGATATAGGACAGACAAGAGGTTTTTACTCACTCAAGCAATTGTTGTCATGGAAATGGCTGAGGAAGTGGTTGCACTGATCTCGCAAATTCCCACTAGCTGCACAAGAGCACCACGGCCCCACATTGGATGTAGAGTTATCTAGGTAGTTTGGAGTGATAATGCTACCTACAGGGAGAGAGAAAGAGAGAAAGAAAGAGAGAGTGAGACAGAAATAACACAGAACAGAACAGAACATCAGTTGCAAAACAGAAAGCCAAATGCAGTGCAAGTCTACCGGTATCCCATAAATGCAGCATCCATCTGTCATATCTAAGCCCTGTATTATGGGAAATATTTGCTTTTTCAGATAAAAGATAGATTCAGACTTTATTTGGGTACAAAATATACATATATATGTTTTATATATATATATGACCCTGGACCACAAAACCAGTCATAAGTGAAGTCAATTTGTTGAAACTGAGATTTAGACATCACCTTAAAGCTGAATAAATAAGCTTTCCATTAATTTATGGTTTGTTAGGATAGGACAATATTTGGCCCAAGATAAAACTATTTGAATATCTGGAATCTGACGGTGCAAAAAAATAAAAATATTGAGAAAATTGCTTTTAAAATTGCTTAACAATGCATATTATTTATGAAAAGTTTTGATATATTTACAGTTTGAAATTTACAAAATATCTTAATGGAACATGATCTTTATTTAATATCCTAATGATTTTTGGTATAAAATCAACAATTTTGACCCATACAATGTATTTTTGGCTATTGCTACAAATATACCCGTGCTACACCCGTGCTACTTAAAGGAGAAGTCCACTTCTAGAACAACAATTTACAAATAATTTACTCACCCCCTTGTCATCGAAGATGTTCATGTCTTTCTGTCTTCAGTCGTAAAGAAATTATGGTTTTTGAGGAAAACATTTCAGGATTTTTCTCCATATAATGGACTTCAATGGTGCCCCGATTTTGAACTTGCAAAATGCAGTTTAAATGCAGCTTCAAAGGGCTCTAAACGATCCCATCCGCGGAAGAAGGGTCTTATCTAGCAAAAAAAATCTGTTGTTTTTATTGAAAAATAAAAATTTGTATACTTTTTAAGCACAAAAGCTTGTGTAGCACTAGCTCTGGGATGCACGTCCACAACGCTAACGTTACGTACTATGGAATCACGTCTAAGTTCATTGTCTGTGTACTCCTGCTCAAAAAGGTAGGATAGGTGAAATACTCCATCTCATTTTCTCCTACGACTTCAGAATCATCCGACATCATTGTACCTTTTTGTTTGTAAACAGCGTTTGAGTTTTCACTTCCACTTCCACTTCCGCTTTTGTGCTTAAAAAGTATACAAATTTTTATTTTTAGAAAAAATGACAGATTGTTTCGCTAGATATGTCCCTTCTTCCACGGATGGGATCGTTTAGAACCCTTTGAAGCTGCATTTAAACTGCATTTTGCAAGTTCAAAATCAGGGCATCATTGAAGTCCATTATATGGAGAAAAATACTGAAATGTTTTCCTCAAAAAACATAATTTGTTTACGACTGAAGACAGAAAGACATAATTTGTAAATAATTTATAAATTGTTGTTCTGGAAGTGGAGTTCTCCTTTAAGACCAGGGTCACATTTGTCTTTGTTTATTAGTTTAAAGTATTACAAATATTTGAATATGTTCTAAATACATATGTCAAAATGATGACCTCGTATGACATTATTTGGTGGGAATAGAAGAGAAGGTCCGGGTCTCTGAGGTCAGATAGAGCAATATCATAATTTTGAAGGGAGACAGACGTCTTTCATCATTTTTTAGATAATAGTCTAAGATTTGTAACATTCATGCAACAAATTATATCGTATTTCTGCCTCTGGGACACAAAGTGCACCCTATTCATGCAAGGTGCCATTTGGCTCGCTGCATATGACCAACACTGTTCCACCTTCCATCAGCACAGAAACACTTTCACTTTCTTTTGATGTTAAAATGTTTGTTGCTTTTTAACGCAATCACCTTGTGTTATTCTATAAGCCCTCAGCTAAAACGGATATGAAAAGCTCTGTCAATCTTTATCTTGTATGTGGGTTACATAAGTGCGCTGGAACATTGATTGCAGAGGATATAGGTCTGTAGCTCTCAGAGCTGTGTCTTTGTTCAGCAGGGAAAATGACAGTGCTTTTTCACCGTGCGTGTGAGTGAGTGTAGAAGGCGTCAGCTGAAAGCGGTAAAAGTGGAGGTGCTGCACTCTAGAACTCTATGGGCTGATAGGGACCCGTTTAAACACATTGATTTCTTTTGTCCCAGATCACAAAAGCGCAACATCTTCACAAACGCTCTTGGAAAATACTGCCGTAATGACTAACAGTCAGGGCAGAGTGCTTGGTCTTTTTTTTGTCTCTTTCATGCCGTCTCTGACTTGAACATTTGTTAATGTCATAAACTCTTTTGTAGTTCTCTTTACCAGGATATCACACTCACAATTCTGCCAAACGTTTGTTGTTATTGACGTCAATCCTGATGCGTCTACCCAGTGTCCTTACATGCCTTATGTGCTATGGTGCAGGGGAAGACTTTCAGGGTGCTGTCTCTCTAATGTTTTTGGCCAAGTCCATTTGTAATCAGATTTCAGTTTTTTTCTGGCACTGAACAAAAGTGAGCTTCTAACTGATGACATATCATTTGCATCATTGCACGCTCCTGGTCACATTTATTATTGTGAAATGTCTCATAGCTGCTTGTCTCCAAATAAATTGCCTTTGGAGAGCAGCCCACATTGTTTTTCTTACATGTTTTGCAATATCTCCGCAGACAAATGCTGTGAAGTACTAAAACAAAAACTTTAGTAGAAGCTGGAATCTTGTTGTCACTTGTTTATAATGGTAATCAGATGCCATTAGTAGTTATAGTGTTACTTAAATGTTTTGCAGATCAGACCCCAAATTCCTTAGGTTTGTACTGAGTGACAGAACCAAATAACAGATTAAAGCAGTGATGTCCAAACTTGCTTCTGTGCTGCAGAGTTTAGCTCCAACCCTAAATAAATCTACTTGAGTTACCTGTGGGAACTTTTTCGCAAGATGTGAAATACGTACCAATAAGTACATATCACTGCAGTTTCCAACTGAAATGAACACTAGAGGCGGTAAAACAGCAAGCGCTTGTAATCGTTTTCGAGTTATGATTACAGCTCCATATGTTTCACTTTCCAGATGTAACAAGTTTGCTCAGTAGCTCAGCACGGAATTGGACGCAGAATCCCTGGGTACGAATCCTGTGAAAAACATGACTCATGATTAGGGTTGGGTATCGATTAATTTTTTATTGACTTTTTTCTGTTAATGGAATCGAAACTAGGAATCATTAAGAATCAGAATCAGAAACAATAAAATTCAAAGGATACCCAACCCTAATAATAACGAAAGAGCTGAAAGATGAGAGATCGAAAAGAAAGCCAAAACGGCATGCTCACAATTGTGTTTTTACATCACATTTGCTTTTGTTTATTCTGTCGAGTAGGTTTAGGTGTAGTGAAATGGTATGCTATTTTTAAAAGATCACAGAGCATTGCAGTTATAGTGCCACTCAATGGACATTTCAAGTCAGAATTGCTGTGACACGTACAAAACCAACGTCACATAAAATACCGTATGTACATTCATCTGTTCTGGGGAAAAAAGCAAACACTCTTTTAGCGCCACTCGTGTCTTGCGAAAAATTTCCCACAGGTATGTTTTCGTCATGAGATCAGGTTGAAATAAATCCACCTGAACTAGTTAATTAAGATATTCTGGACCTCTATTTGAAACATGGGATGTGTTCTATTTTGCTTTTAGACAACATACTTTGTGTGTCATATGCAATAGACAATCAGCCAACTACTAGAGTAGAGTAGATGCGTTTACTCTCTGATAAGTCTCGGTCTTGTTCTACAAATCGCCATCATTTACCATGGATTTATTGAAGAAACACCTACTGCACCATAGTATTATGGCAGAAATGTGGGATATTCATATTGAAATGTATTATATTATTAATGTAGACATGTATTAAAGGGGTCCTGTTATGCTCTTTTACAAAGTCTTGATTTTGTTTTGGGGGTGTACTAGAACATGCTTTCATGCTTGGTGGTTTGAAAAACGCAGTGTTTTTAACATAATTTACATTATTACAATACATTTCTCCCAGCCTGGCACAAATGGCTCTATTAGTTCCGGGTTTAATGAAGGCCCACCTTCCGAAAAACGAAATGTGTTGTGATTGGTTAGCTGTCCCACTGCGTTGCAATTGGCGAACAGCTTAGATGGTATTTTAGTACTGCCATGCCCCTTGTCGAAGAAGCAAGTTCCATGTACAACTTTTAGCAAGCTAGATTACACCGCAAACTGTGCTGAAAATACGAGTCATAAAAGTCAGGCAATACAAAAAGTTTAATATCACTCATTAGAACAAGCAGAAACTAAGAAAATAATTTTTCATTAATATGTTTATTGTTGAGGAAAAATGACTGGAAAACTAAAAAAATATTAACTGTAAAGAGTAATTTAAAATCACCATTAACTTTCACTTAGGAGAAAAAAATCTGCCTTTAAACTTGAAAGAAATAAAAATGTGAAATTTATTGTGATAATTATCGATATTGAGTGATATGAAAAATTTGATTGTGATAATTTGGCCATATCGCCCAGCTCTATTTGGACCCCAAAGAACATTTTTCAAAACATCATCTTTTGAGTTCCACAGAAGTCATACATGTTTGTAATGAGGATTGTATTTGTATATGCATCGCATGTATTGTTGATGCTTGTGTCATGGTGGTGTTCTCTTCTTAGAATTCCACCTGTCAGTAGATAAGATTGTAATGCTAAGCATCATTAGACTGTAATGCTTATAATTCTAATCTGCCTGACTGGTGTATGTGATAAGCCAGGGTGGACTACGAGTTCTCACCTATCAGGCCGGTGTACGCAACAAGGCAGGCTCCGTAATTTTCTTGCTGGCAGCCGCTGGTAGTAAGCTCGGAGGGTTGGCAGTCATGCTGGAACTGAGCCCAGCGAGACCTGAGGGAACCACAACAGCACATCCATCATGCAGCCAGTCAGCAAACCCTCAGAAACACACATTCCCACAAACACTTTCCTCTATGTTACCTTGCGTTATACGTGTAGAGGGGCTACATACTCTGTTCTGTTTTGTTCTCTTCTGTTCTGTTTAGAAAGCTTTACACCAACACACCCCACTCCATTCTTAGTCATTTTCTACATATACTCTGCACAGTCCTGATCCATTCGTTCTGTGCTCATTTTAATCAGAGACATGACTGCAATTCAGAATTCTGGAGAACTGCCAGATACTCATCTGACGGAAACTCAGCAGACAGCGGCCATTTACATGCCGCTCACATTCTGCCAGTCCTCTGGTGACCAATCAATCATTTAACCAGGTCAGTCTCAGAGGAATTACCCACATTCCCTGCTGATTTCTTATGCTAACTGGCTGTTGTGGCCATAAGTGATCTCCTCTTGTGTAATGCGCTATGTCAGCAGAGTGTTTGCTTGGCGTGTGAAAGCGTGAGGGTTGATCGATGGCAGAGACCGATGAAGGCCTTTGTGTTTGTGATGTAAAAAAGAGGGAGGCTCAAATATGACCACTCAAACTCAGCTCTACTGAGAACCTTGTAGAGTGACTGCAGCTGTCAGATTCATTGTGGGACTCCATGTGTTTGTTGGATCTGTGTCTCTCTGTTTGTCTGCAGTAAACAGATAAAGTAACAGGGAGAATAAATTATTCCTATACTTTTATTACATTTATGATGTGTCTTCTGTCTATATATTTTGGGCATTTTAAAATCTGTTGACAGCAATTCATTATGCTCTGCATTCTATATATCATAAATTGTCATCTTCTTGGCCAATTTTAATGTATACTACAAATCAAAAGTTTGGGAGTCAGTAAGTTTTGTTTGTTTGTTTGAAATTGCTTTTACTCTGCAAAAACACATTATATTTTTAAAATGAATGCAGAAAAAAATATTTCACAGTTTCCTCACAAATATTGAACTGAAATATGTTTTTCAACATTTCTAACTGTAATAATAATGAGAAAAGTTTCTTGAGCACCAAATCTGAATGATTTCTGAAGGACTAAAGAAATGGCTGCAGAAACTTCAGCGTTGACATTGCAGGAGTAAATTATATTTTTAAATACAGTTAAGGTCAAAAGTTTACATACACCTGGCAGAATCTGAAAAATGTTAATTGTTGTACCAAAATAAGAGGGATCATACGGATGGCATGTTATTTTTTATTTAGTACTGACCTGAATAAGATAATCCACAAGAGAAAATAACAGTTGAATTTAAAAATGACTACATTCAAAAGTTTACATGCGCTTGATTCTTAATACTGTGTTGTTACCTGAATGATCCACAGCTGTGTTTTTTTTCTGTTTACTGATAGTTGTTCATGAGTCCCTTTTTTGTCCTAAACAGTTAAACTGCCCGCTATTCTTCAGAAAAATCTTTCAGGTCCCACAGATTCTTTGGTTTTTCAGTATTTTTGTGTTTTGACACTTTGAATTTAAAGATCAGGGTAAATTTAACTTATTTTGTCTTCTGGGAAACATGTAAGTATCCTCTGTAGCTTCTGAAGGGCAGTACAAAAATATGATATTTAGGCAAAATAAGGAAAATGTACACATCTTCATTCTGTTCAAAAGTTTACACCCCTTGACTCTTAGTGCATCGTTTTTCTTTCTGGAGCATCAGTGAGTGTTTGAACCTTCTGTAATAGATGCATATGAGTCCCTCAGTTGTCCTCAGTGTGAAAAGTTGGATCTCAAAATCATGCAGGCATTGTTGGAATGAGTTCAAATACACAAAAATGCTAAAAAAACAAACAAACAAACAAACAAAAACAAATAATTTGTGGGACCTGAAGGATTTTTCTAAACTCAACTATTATTTTTCTTATGTGGACCATATGTAAATGTCTTTTAAGTGAAATATTTTATTCAGGTCAGTACTAAATAAAAAATAACATACATTTTGTATGATCTTCTTATTTTGGTAAAATAATAAACATTTTGCAGATTCTGCAAGGTGTATGTAAACTTTTGACTTCAACTGTATATTGTAATTTATCGACACCATATTTTCAAATGAATGTAGCTTTTGTGAGCATAAAATACTTCTTTCACAAAAACAAATCTTAATGAACCCAAACTTCAGAACGGTGGTGTCAACAGGTTTGTAATAAGCCTTATTTTGCAAGTTAAAGCCATCATGTTTAGTAGCCATTCGAAAAACAGCACATCCAGTTTAATGGTACAAACATTTCAATGGAAGTCTATCATTCCCTTAAGTCCTGTTGTTTGTTATCAGCTCAGCAACACAAGAGTGCGCATTAATTATGGTTAATAGGACAGAACACCTGCGATACATTAGCCAAGAACACTTGAACAAATTATGTTTTTGACCTTAATGTAGCGCACTGCAACAAAAAAAAGTTGCCAGTAAAAACTGGTTGATTTCATTAATAAACTGATTTAATATAGAAATATTGTATGGCTTAATACATAATGCAAATTATGTCTCTTATGTAGTAGAAAACCCATTAAAGTCTTAATACCTGAGATTTTCGTTTTTAGGCTACTGATACGACTGGATATGAGATTACATCTTTTTAAACACAACTAACCTTTTCTTTTCTTCAGGTTTAAACGTTTTTTTTAACGGAATAAAATGATTTCGTGCACCTTTATATATAACTACCTATAGAGCATGGAGCTTCAATCTTCAGGCCCTTCAAAAGGACTTGATTGTATTTATACCAGTCGTTTTCACACACAATACCCACTTGCACACATAGTCGGCCTCACAAACTCGAAGTTGTGCCAGGCAATTGGGTTTTTCCCTTTCTTCATATGAGCACGCAGGCACAATGGTCTGGCGCCGTCGCTCTGCACATGCCGTGTCGGAGCACGGACAGAAGAGCAGCTCGTGCGTGTAGTCGGGCGGCACACGGTCGAAGAACTTTCTCAGTGCTTTGTTGCAGCGCGCTCGGTTGCAGGGGCCGGCTCTCGCTGATGGGGCGATGCACGCCGACACGTACTCTGTGCGTAGTTTCTGACATGTCTCATCGACATTACAGGCCTTAGCGGCATCCAAACAACGGTTCACTGTTGTCATGCCCACCTCAGACTCTGAAAGGAAGCAGAGAGAAGCAGTCTTGTGATTTCAGGGTGTGAAGAGATTAGCATGTTAGTTACACTGGCCTACTTTGGAGAGCAAACAAAAAGGTAGTTGGAGCGACTGCAGTCGCTGTCCAGTGCTGAAACAGAAGCCTGTATTCAAGATAACACAGAATACCAAACCACAACTGCAAAATGTGCAAAACTTACCAACCAACATAACATTCTTTGTACCCAAAGCCAAAATAATGCAATGCACCAACCCCATCTCACAAGCAAATATAACTATTTTGCAAGGTGGCAATTTTGTATAAATTTGTATTAAGAGTATGTTTGTATGAAAATGTTTGTTCTTCATTTCCATCTCCTATAACCATCAGTGGGGCATAAGCAGATTGCCCCTTATTCCTTAGTTACTTTCCTTCCTTTCTTTTGCTTGCTTTCTTCATTTTTCTCTGCTTTCTTTTTCTTTATTTCCATCCCTCCCTTCTCCCTACCTTGCTTCTTGCCTTCCGTTCTTTGCTTGATTCTTTCCTTTGCTTACTTTTCTTTGCTTCATTCCTTCCTTTATACCTTCCTTCTTTCTTTCCTTCCTTTCTTTCTTTCTTTGCTTCCTTCCTTTCTTCTTTTCCAACTTTCTTTTTCCCTTATTTTCCATTACCTAACCTAAACATCAATGGGACATAACCAGATTGTTCTTCCTTCCTTTCTTTACTTGCTAACTTCCTTTCTGTTTCCTTCCTACTATTTCTTCTCTTTCTTTCCTCCTGTGCTTCTTCCTTTATTGCTTCTACTGATTCTTTCTTTGCTTCCTTCCTTAGCTTTCTTCTTTCTTGTCCCTTTCTATTCTATTTTCTAAACTTAACCATCAATGGGGCTTCTCTCCTCTTTCTTTCTTTCTTTCTTTCTTTCTTTCTTCCTTTCTTTTTTTTTGCTATATTACTTTTCTTCTCTTCTTCGCTTCCTTTTTTCTGTCTTTCTTTGCTCCCTACCTTCTTTTCCCCTTTCCTTCCATTTCCTAAATTCAATGGGGCTTCTTTCGTTCGTTCTTTCTTTTTATTCTTTCTTTCTTTGCTTCTCTTCTTTGCTTCATTTTTTCCTGTTTCTTTGCTTCCTTCCTTGTTTTCTTTTTCTTTCCTTCTTTTCTTCCTTCTTTCTTTTCCCTTTCTATTCTATTTCCTAAACTTAAATTTTTTCTTTCTTTCTTTGCTTCATTACTTTACTGCTTTTCTTTGCTTCCTTTTTTCCTTTCTCTCTTTGCTTCCTTCCTTGTTTTTCTTTCAGTCCTTCTTTCTTTTCCCTTTCTATCCCATTTCGTAAACGTAACTTTCTTTCTTTCTTTTTTTCTTTCTTTGCTTCATCAATTTGCTGCTCTT
Organism: Labeo rohita; assembly: GCF_022985175.1. Classification (NCBI taxonomy): domain Eukaryota; kingdom Metazoa; phylum Chordata; class Actinopteri; order Cypriniformes; family Cyprinidae; genus Labeo; species Labeo rohita. Next base: position 11,867,118 of record NC_066881.1, on the reverse strand, counting down.
CTTCGCTTCCTTTTTTCCCTGTCTTTCTTTGCTTCCTTGTTTTTATTTCCTTCCTTTTTTCTTTTCCCCTTCTCTTTCATTTCCTGAACTTAACCATCCATGGGGCTTTTTCTTTCTTTCTTTCTTTCTTTCTTTCTTTCTTTCTTTCTTTCTTTCTTTCTTTCTATCTTTGCTTAATTACTTGCTTCTCTTCTTTGCTTTCTTTTTCCTGTCTTTCTTTGCTTCTTTCCTTGTTTTTTCCCTTCCTTTTATTCTTTTCCTTTTCTATTCCATTTCCTAAACTTAACCATCAATGGGGCTTCTTTCTTTCTTTCTTTGGTTCTTTCTTTTGTTTCTCTTCTTCACTTCCTTTTTTTCCCCCTGTCTTTCTTTGCTTTCTTCCGTGTTTTCCTTTCCTTACTTCTTTCTTTTGCCCTTCTAGCCCATTTCCTAAACTTAACCCTCAATGGGGCACAAGCAGATTGTATGAAAACCTACAAATGAGATTGTACTAATTAGCGACTAATTTGTCAAAATAGTTATGAATTGCAATGAGAGTATATTAAATGCACTTACAGAAGCCCTCCAATTTAATAACCAATGTAATCTATTATATCGCCTAAACATTGGGCCAAGGGAAGATAAGAATGTTGTGAATTTTCAGAACGGCCTTGTTCAACTGTCAAAGCGGCATGAGTTTTTGGAGGTGTGAGCTTGCTCATTGTCCTAATGAGGATTGAGGTTCATATACAACGTTTTTTTCTCTCATGTCCTAACGAAGGGTTGAGTTGGTCTGCTCTAAGAGGATGTGAGTCTGGGTGGCCCGTGTGCGCTGCTAATGAATAGAGCATGAGTGAGAATGAAAGTTGAATGAGTCTGGTCTCTATCACAGAGCAGGTCCCAGCTGAGACTGGCTGCTGCTGCCGCTGCTGCTTCATTTTTCATATCAGACTAATGTGGGCCGCAGAGAGCCTGCCAGCATTATACTGCCACAGAGCTAGCTTTATCTCTCTCTCTCTCTTTCTCTTCCCCCATGAGCCGTGGACTTTTTTAACCACTGCCCTCTGCATTGTCATCTTTTTTTTCTTCTTCACCTCTAGATCTTTTAACATGCCCTATTTATCTTTTCTATTCATCCATCCATCCATTGTTCTTTTCTTCAAATCCTCAGTTTCCTTTCCTTTTCTCCCCCTCATTTCTTCTTTCCCATCTTTCTTTTCACCTTTTTAAATTCATCTTTCTATCCCCCTTCCTTGCTTTTTCTTTCCTCTTTTCATCCTTCCTTCTGTCCTTTATTTCATAATTTACTTTCTATTGTTTCTTAAATTCCTTCATTTTCTTGCTTTTTTCCTTTTCTTTATTTCTTTTCTTCCCATTATTTATTTTCTCCTTAATTATTTCCATCATCCCTCTAATCATGCTTTCTTCTTTCTTCCTTCTTTTGCCTCCTTATTCTTCACTTCCCTCCCACCTTCCTTCCTTCACTTGTGTCCTTCCTTTCATCCATTTTTCCTTCATTTCTGTGCATGCTTGTTTCCTTTCTTGTTTTTCATTCCTTTCTTCTTTCCTTCTTCTTTTCCACTTCATTTTCATTCTTCTGTCCCTTATTCCACGCTTGTTTCTCTTCTTCAGTTGTTTTTTTCTTGGCTGTCTTTCATATATTTTAGTTCTTTCATTCTTTGCTCCCTTACATACATATTTTAAATATTTCTTTCTTCCTGGCATTCATTCCTTTATTTTTTTCTTTCATATTCAAGGGATTTTGCTCAAAATCCGTTTGGGTGAGATTACTTTCTCATCCATCATTAAGGGGTTTTGCGAGCTTGTGATCAATACTGAGCCAATATTCTGGACCCTAGTGCTCATTATATTGCTGTATACACAGATTCTAGCTGTAAGTACATCAGAGTTTGTTGGGGCCGATCAAACTATTACACACATACACTCACACTCACGAATATAATATATATATATATATATATATATATATACAATGAAATATGTATCTTTCAATGAAAATCTATGTCTTTTAAGGTTAATAATATTTATCCAGTAAAATGCATTAAAAGCCACATGAATGAGATATGTTATAGAGATAATAAAGACAAAAACAAACAGAGAAAAGGAAAAAATAAAAAACAAAAGTACCTGTTTGGATAAGTGGACCTTTTAATTTAAGTCTGTAATACTGGCAGAACAAACTGTTACAAGGTCATTATAATGTTAAGAATGTTTTAATGAATTTCTCGCATTTCCCCCAGTTTCTTTGTCTTTTTACTACAGTATGATTATTTCTACGTGTCTATCTCTCCCCCTTCTCTCCCCCCTCCCCTTTTTAATTTCTACACTTTTGTTTGATCTTTGTTGTCTCTACCGAGCCAGCTTGTTAAATGCTCGCAGTGTTTGAGAGTTGAGAGCAGCCATCATTAAAAGTCACGCATGAATGACCGACATTACTTTCATTACTTTGAGGAAATCGTTCTCTGTCCTATCCCCAAGAGTTTAAATGTTATTTTATGCGCGTCTGCTTGGACTCAAGTGTGTCTATGAGTGTGTGTGTGCACGCAAGAGAGATGATGAGTAAATGGATCATTATGTGCTGCCCTCGGGGTCCATAAAATTCAGCTCATGCCTTAAGCACCCCATAAACTGAGGCTGACAAACTGACAGTTTTAGTCGTGTGGCTCCTCCAAAAATAAGTTTCTAAACTTGGTACGGTGCTATTTTGAGTGAATGTAATGAGATGGGAGCGAGATGAGAAAATGATGAGCAAAAAGCCTTGATTAGAAAACGAAATTCTGAGATAAATCATCCGACCGTTGAGGCTTTGTTAGGTCCGTCTGAGAGCCTCTGGCCCACAGCGAAGTGTTTGTTCAGCTCCTGACAGGTCCCTAATGCACGCCTCATTTTGTAGGAAACGCAGTTTGTCATCAACGGTGCAGATGAACGCCAACTACGCTATATCCAAGTACATAAAACAAAGCACTCGTGTTTTGCTGTTGTAAGCTATTAAGCTCTGCCCTATTAATAACTCTTCACTGCTAATGCTTGGCATAGAAGTGACAAAACACATCGTGATCAGTTCCAAATATCAATTCCAACACCATAGCAGATAATCGGCATAGTGCGTCTGTGCGAATCACTGACCTGCAGCGATGGAGGCCAGGCGAACATAATCAAAGCCCCGCTCGACAGGCTCATAGGGGTAATTCTCCACCAGGCTCAGCCCTGTAAACGCACACACAAACAGGGTTTTTCGTGGCTATGGTAACAGAGTATTTTGTGTCAGTGAATTAATGAGAGTGTCACAGGTAAAAGTTCAGTTTGAAGTAATGCTTCTATAATGCTAAACTGGTTAGCATATTAAAAACGCAGCGTCTAATTAGCATCCATTGAAGTGGTTTCCGGGGACCGCGTAGGTGTGGGTATTAGAACTCGTAATTGCATCATTGTGCGAGCGAGTGCTTTGTATGTGACAATGAAAAAATTATGAATATGGATTTGCTCACCGTGCAGCACGGACTGCTTCAGGCTCCAGTAGATGCTAAGACAGTTTTTCTCTCTCTTCATACCCCGTTTGCACTGGCATCGGTGCAGGGGGCTGGACAGCAGGGCCGTCACGGCGTTCTCGCAGTGGTTGCGCGCCCCCGGACCCAGCTTCACGCTTCCACCGCCTGCGACACACTGTCGCAGCGTTCTCAAGCGCGGGCTGCACGCCTCGTCGCTGGAGCACGAATCCCCCGCAGTCAGACAGTCCCACCGGCCCCCGGACACCAGCCGCGGCACCCCTGCACAGAGCACACAGTACGGTGTCAGTAACACTTGACAATAAGGTCCCATTAGTTAACATTAGTTAATGCATTAAAAGAGAAGTTGCAACCTCTTTACTCTATAGATATTTTGAAGAATGTTAGTAACCAAACAGTTGATGGTAGCCACTCACCTCCATACTATGAAAGTCAGTGGCTACATTCTTCAAAATATCTTGTGTTTACAGAGAAAGAAACTCATACAGGTTTGAAACAAGTGGAGGGTGAGTAAAAAAGACAGAATTTTTATTTTTGGCTGAACTATCCCTTTAACTGATATTATTACACAGCTCTCTTAAAGGGATAGTTCACCCAAAAATTAAAACTACCCACTGATCTGTAATAGAGAACTGGATTGCTCATGACGTCATAAAAGTGAAGCCACCGCGCCGCCATATTAGTATTCCCTAGTATTCGCATACATTCTTTTGAATTAATAGGAAATTATACGATTTTAATGAGAAACCATCACATAACAAGTCAGCGTTTCTATATCCAAAGTCTCACTGTACATTTTCCCAATGCAAACATCCTAAGCATGTAAACGGATATTTGTTTAATGTTGGGAATTTCCTCTGCTTATTAAAAACGTACCTTCATATAGCCTACATTACAGTCAGGTACATCATGTTCAACATATGTTTACAAATGACAAAGTGCTCATTCAGAAATCTGAATGAAGATTTATGCTTTGTACCTTAATTCGCCTTGTACAATTATTCACTGTTTATGTAATTTTGTTATAGTGTTTTTATTTGTACAGTAGGCTAACTGCATGTTTCTTAACAGTAACAGTATTAATGTTCAAGTAGGCAATGATTTGTTTGTTAAATTAATAATTAATTTAACATATATACGTAATATTTTACTCACATGAAAAATTATTTCCTGCATAATTAGGTAGGCCTACAAAAAGAGTATTTTGTGTTGGGTCAATTACCTGTGTCTGCAAGTGCGCAGCTGACACACCCACCTAAACGATTTCAATATATCGCTTATCCTGTCTGAAAAGACCATAAACATTCCAGATAACATCTTAAGTAAAAATTAATGTACATACACATATTCTAAAAACTAATCCCATGTGAACAATATGCATTTTAGGTCAGTGATTTGCAATGTAAGTCAATTGGTAGGTAATAGTAAGATGGCGGATCAAACTGTTCTGGTGGCTTCACTGCCTAAAGGCAGTTTAGAACACAGTGAGCAATCCAGTCATTATATAGATCTGTGAAATTACCCCATGATTTACTCACCCTCAAGCCATTCTAGGTGTATACAACTTTCTTCTTTCAGATGAATACAATCAGAGTTTTATTAAAAAATGTCCTGGCTCTTCTAAGCTTTATAATGGCAGTGAATGGGTGTTGAGATTTTGAAGCCCAAAAAAGTGCATCCATTCATCATAAAAAACACTCCACATGGCTCCAGGGGGTGAATAAAGTTCTTCTGAAGCAAAGTGATGCATTTGGATAAGAAAAATATTCATATTTAAAACTTCATAAACCGCAATCTCTAGCTTCCACTAACCGTCATTCACAAGAGAGTTTCGTTCCAGCGGATGACGTACAGTAGGATGTAGAAGAACGCAGTGACAAACTCAGAAGCATAGAGAAGAGAGCAAAACAAAACAATGGTCACAAATTAGAAGTACAAAACAAAGATTTGTAAAGAAAAATTATGGAAGATTTTTGATATAAGCCAAGAGGTTTTCCTTTATTTGGTTATAAATTTGGTTCTTTCGAGACTAGAATATTCTTCCCAGAGCTTATGCTACGCCTACATCTTTCGTCATCAACTTAAACGCCAATCTCTCGTGAACGCACATACACAGTTAGCGGAAGTAGAGATTACGGTTTTAAATATGGATATTTTTCTCCTTTATTCACTCACCGGAGCTGTATGGAGCACTAATTATGATGGATGGATGGATGTACTTTTTTGGTCTTCAAAATCTCAAGCACCATTCACTGCCATAATATTATAAAGCTTATAATAACCCATGTTATGTTTCAACTCAAATCAACATTTCACATCCACATAATTATTTAATTGGTGAAAAGCCATGTAATAAGTGTTATGACTGTACATTCATCACTTCATCACATGCTTTTGAACTTGTCTCAAAGCTGCTTGTTTCATTTATTTACATGTGGCATTTACATAATATAAGGAGGATAATGTACATCCAGCTGATTGTTATTGTAAAATAAACCACTTCAGAGTCATTCAAGATCCCTCGGTTTCCACTGGGGTTCAGATTACCCTGTTGGGGGTTTTTCTGCGATAACATACATTATCCCTTACTCACTTAAAAGTATTTATGAATCATTGTTAACACCTGTTCACTGCTAGGTCATGTTAGCTCATGTGTGTTAAATTAGTAGATGCATTTTTGGATTTTAATAACCTACCAGTAAATGTTAAAATTAACATTAACTAAGACTATTAAATGATTTAAGGGTTTTTTATATTGTTAGTTCATGAAAACTAATGAAAACAAATTGAAATTTATTGTAAAGAGTTACCAATTTGTCATTCATTATAAACTATTATACAACATGTATTGCTGTAAACGAAAAGCAATATTAAGACTTCTGTATGTGGGCAACTAAAGGAATAATTTACATGTCTTAACCTTTGCCAACCTCATTCACTTTCCCTGCCTTTTTACAGTCACGCCACTTGTTTTCAAGAGATCAGCGAGCAGCAAAGTGTGGAAGAATGAAGGACGAACAACCTGAGTGCCAGAGTTGTACATCAAAGGACAGTTTCAACCTTCCCGAAAATTACCTGTATAATCACATGCAACAAAGCAAAACAAAAATGTTCCCTTTACTGAAATAAAAAAAAAGAAAATACTCCCATTTAAACCAGAAGTCAATAGCAGAGAATGTTTTCCGAAAGTCTGATTTCCCATTATGCACTGCTGTTTTATCTCAAGGGCAATAATTGCATCTCAACATCTGTTTAGCTGAAACACCCATGTAAATAACTTCAGCAGGTAAAAAATATTGTCAACAGCTGTCTATAAATTTCCCAATACAGTGCACATACAAGCTCATAGTGTTTGTTTAGCTTGTTCGATATATGCAGTAAATATCTTCTATTGCTGTTTACATAATGAGATCTTAAATACCATGATCTCAGCACTGTTTGAAGGAGCTGAATGCAATAACGGTCTCAGCCTCAGACGGCCCACCCACACACTGCCCACCGTCTGTCCCCTGACCATCTGATGCACACAGAACTGGCAAGCATATTTGAAAAGTTTGGGTTTTTCTACACCGGTCTATGATTGAACATGCCCCAGGAGCTGCTGATACAGTTCTCAGCCGTCTTTGAGTCTGTTCTGTGTACCGCCGTAACTATCTGGTTTGGTTCAGCTACCAAATTGGACAGAAGGAAACTGCAATGGACTGTCAGGACTCCTGAGAAGATTATTGGTGCTCCACTGCTCACCCTCCAAGACCTGTACATCTCCAGAGTGAAGAAACTGGCAGGAGAAATCACTTCAGACTGCACTCAGGCCACTGCCTCTTTGAACTGTCGCTACAGAGAACTGAGCACTAGAACATCCAAGCAGAAGTTTTTTTTTTTCCCTCAGGCCATCTACCTCATGAACAATTAAAACTGCCTCATGGGTGTCTCCATAGTGCTGTATTTCTATTGTGGACAACATGACAATTCAACTCACATATTTATTCAGCTGCACATACATATTCTATACATGTACGTACGTACGTACGTGCAATTTAACATACTTTAAAAAGAGTAATTATTATGGAAATATTATACTTTAAAAGAATATATTTAAGTGCCAACTGAATGTAATGTTTTCAGACACTTAATTGCAATTAAATGAAAATGTATTATAGTTTAAATCAAGGGAAGCCAACCCTGCTCCTGGAGAGCTACTGTACGTCCTGCGGAGTTCAGCTCCAGCCCCAATCAAACACACCTGAACCTGCTAATCAAGATGTTCAGGGTCACTTAAAAATTATGGGTAGGTCAATTGAAACAAGGCTGGAACTAAAGTCTGCAGGAGGCAGGAGGTAGCTCTCCAAGACCAGGGTTGGCTACCCTTGATTTAAATTTATATTAAATGCAATTAGTTGAACTATGTCATTTCATAATTATTTATATTGTCACTGAAATATGGTTAAAGTATATGCTAATTGTGAAAACTGAAATATACTTTAATGCCATTTGTATTGAACATTGTATCATGTATTAAATGTATTTATAAATGTAAATTTGTTATGAAGTTGCAATTTAGTCATTTTTTCCCATAATGTATTACTTATAAAGTAATATCAATTAATACTACACTTCAAATTACAGAGGGTTTGCACTTACGTCATGATGTGGTCAATTACCCGGATACGCAGCCATTTGGAGATACTCCCATGTAAACAACAGCACTGATTGTATGGCTAATGTAGTACTGAATACTTTGTTCCGCTAACTAATGCTGTCTAAACCAAGGCAAAAATGTGTGCAAGTTGCTAAATCATATAGACAAGGACTTAAAGAGCAGTAAAGAGCACAATATTTTGACAAACTAACGTTAATAGGTGGTAAAGATACCTATGAGCAGTGTTAATTAAGATATTAGCCTAATTTTTTACCTACCTGACTGGAAATGATACACAAATATGAAAGTTGTCAAGACTGTTCTTGCCCTGGAAATTCTGGTTCAGTTTGGCCAACCACAAACGCCTTTTGTTCCTCAGACAGTTTTTCCTCTCTTTTCCCTTGATTTGTTATAACTTTTGACAGTCTGTAGTACTCCAAATGTTTTTTCTGCTCCTACAGATTAGTACAGACCAAAACATGACAATAACTGACCATTTTCAGCAGCAATAATCCGCAAAATATGCGAGTTTCGTTCGGTTCTGTGGTATTGTTTATGTTCAGCGCCGTCAATATGTCAGACTGATGACGCAACATGAAAACACTCTATAATCAGGTACTTTACATGTGCTTTAGTATCTAAGTAACACATCAAAATAAAATGTACTTATATAAAACTTGATAAAAAAAAATAATAAAACCTAATTATTTACAGATTATACTGTAAAGTTAATCTTAGCTGTCCATTTTTTTCTCCCAAAATGTAATATCAAAGAGGTAGGAAAACCCCGTGAAACGAGCAGACTTCTTTACGGCTGTAACGGGTATGGCTTTGCACTGTACGACAGTGAATTTCACTCACTTAACTGTAGGGGGCTTCAAAGTATAAATATACAAAACTACATACAGCTGCTTTAAAGTGCACTTACCTGTGTGTTAAGAAACGTATTAATGAAAGTGTACCCTCTTTAAGCAAACTTAAGAGGGGGGTTATTTCATTACAAATGCATATGCAATTCAATTACACACACTTAGCGTAGAATAGTCTTTTTATTGTCGTATAATGTTACTGATACTCTATTTACTTTATTTTCCTTGTAGTTTTTCTGTTTCTGTCACCGAGAGACAAGATGAGACAAGAAGAGAAGAGACTTGACATGATGAGAGGAGACAGGACGTGATGAGATGTGACAAGACAAGAAAAGACGGTGGAAGAGAAGAGATGAGACGGGAGGAGAGAAGAGACAAGATGAGAAAAGACGAGATGAGACGATCTGTGCGAGAACCTTGCACATCATCTAAGATAAATTCCTAAATGAAGTGAAGTGTGTCGCCACAATAACTAATCTCATTGTGCCTAAAAAGAGACTAATCCACTGTGGAAGATGAACCTGCTCAATGGATTATGTGATAATCAGATTATTTTTTCATGAAATATTGTACGGGAATGGTTGAAGACTGACAAGCAGCCATTCTGAGAACCTTGCCGCAGTACAGCTGCTACATCAAAGCAGCGGTGCCCAAAGCAATTATGGGAAATCATCTAGTTTGTCACTCACATTGGTTCCAATACTTTACACCTCCCATCAGTGTGCTAAAATTAAACACCCACACACTTCAACTGAAGAATACCTACATGGACACACACAGATAAAAGACACAAATGCTGCCATAGAGATGGGGTGAGAGGCATTAACATCTGGTAATTAAGTTGATTAACTATAACAATAAAGAGTCTATATGTGTGTGTGTGTGAGAGAGGAAGTCTTTCGGCTAGAGGTTGAGAGGACGACCAGTGCTCTCAGATCTTACACCCTTGGGTAAGAAACTCACACAGCTCTCGCACACTTCTTCACAATTAGACCTGCATAGAAACCTTGTCGGCACAGAGATGTGCTAATGGGGTATGCGAGCGGGTGTGTGTGAGAGAGAGAGAAAGGGAGCGCTGTCCCCTAGAGAGATACGGATCTACAATCCTCAGAGATGCCATCACAGTGAACCTCTGTGTCACTCAGCATTTACCAAGCAGCGTACTCTCCTAATCCTAATACACTGATAGTGTGCTTACCTCTGTCACACAGTCGCCCCGTACTATTGTGTGTCACCCTTTATGTCCTCGATGTCCATCGGCAATTCTAGACCCCATTTAGGAGGGTTACAGCCACACTGGTTTTAATCTAGCCCCCTTAAAAATCTGTCATTATGCGGTTCCTCTTCAAAGCAGTGGTTGCTGTAAGCTATTTTAGGGTATTGCGCTCTAAATCCCACACCAAAAAAACTTTGAAGTTCATTATCCATCGCTCTCATCAGTGGCAGACCTTAAAACCATGTGACCAAATACTAATATACTTGTTGGTATAGTGAGCATTACCGCTGTCTCACTTATTTTTAGAAAGCCCAAAGTTCATCCATTTTATGTTTATTATTATTGCCCTTTTCATTTTGACAATAATGACTGTATTTTAATAATGACCAAGTTAGTATGGGGAAAAAAATGTAGGACCCACTTACATGTATTCGGGGAGTCTATTACAACTACTGGGCAAACGTTGCGCCACTTAATTAATATTTATGAGCCAGGATTATAATGTGGCCCTCTACAAACATTTTTCAGCTCTGTCCTATAACCCTTTATGCATGACATTAATCCACTGATGATCAGTTGCAATTTTTAATAAATTTATTTAAAAAAAAACAAAAAAAACAAACAGCAAATGTTTTACTGTACATTGCAAAAAGTGCATTTTTTTGTCTTGTTGTTAGTACAAATATTCTTATATCAAGATACATTTACTTGAAAAGCAAAATGATAGAACAGTAAGTTTCATTTTCTAATTAAATAGATCAAAATTTAATTTTGCTAAATAAGAATTTATGCTTAAAACGAAAAAAAATTTCTTTACACCACTAGCAATTTTTTTTTAAAATTTTGTTCGTTTTAAGTATAAATGATAATTTAATTAAAAATATCAGAAAACTAACAATACAGTTAAAGTCAAAAGTTTACATACACCTTGCTAAATCTGCAAAATGTTAATTATTTTACCAAAATAAGAGGGATCATACAAAATGCATGTTGTTTTTTTATTTAGTACTGACCTGAATAAAATATTTCAAACTTTTTGAATTTGAATCAGGCTGAATTTCACATGTAAGAAACATGTAAGTATCTTCTGTAGCTTCTGAAGGGCAGTACTACTATAAATGAAAAAAAAAAAAAAAAAAAGATATTTAGGCAAAATAAGAAAAATGTACACATCTCCATTCTGTTCAAAAGTTTTCACCCCCCCGGCTCTTAACACAGGTCAGTACTACATAAAAAATAATATGCGTTTTGTATGTTCCCTCTTATTTTGGTAAAATAATTAACCTTAATTAAGACCTCAACTGTATGTCATTTTGCATTTCAAGTAAATGTATCCTGATTTAAAAATGTTTATACATTTGTCCTGTATAACAAGAGAAGATACTGAGTAAAAATGTAACTTTTTGGAGTGCAATTAATATTCATGAGCCTGGTTGACAATGTTTATATGCATTTTATATTGTTCACGTACCCCTGTATTAATTAATGTACATTTATTGTTGCTATTGTATAGGTTTACTTTAAAAATCGTATTTGTTGATTTTAAACTTGCAACCGGTTGTATCTTATGTATCAAACTTATATATCAAAGGTCTCAAGATACATATCTATGAAATATAGATCTCAAATATGTCTCAAGATATATATGAACTAACATCTGACAGTTTAAGGAGCTAAGATTGAAATCTTAGATTCATCTCTGTCTCTACGCCTCCGCCGCTCTCTTCTTGATTAGTGATGGTGTTTTTATGCTAAACAAGGGGAATTTGGTTTGGCTGGTTATTGATTGGATAAAAGAATCAAATGAAATGTAGAGGAGCTCATAATGATGGAGTGAGCGGAGCAGAAGAATGCTGATGACTCTCTGCTGTGCTCTGAGGAGCCTAAAGAAACTGCTGTCAGATCAGATCTCGCAGCAGGTCTCAGATGGATCAATCAAGAGTCCATCCTTTAAATCTGAGTGACTCCCTATTGCATACACTTGCCTGTGTAAATCCGGGAACGTGCACTGCGGGTCTCTCTACAGTCCGGTTTGATTTGTCTCATTGTGACTGAGTTGCGTCAGCCGCGCAGCCTTGTCATCCTAACCTTGAACCACTAATTGGAGTCACAAACCCCACACCTCCTCCCCCCCAAATCTGTAATGATTGTTTTTGAATGAAACAGGAGTTCTTCCACAGTGTTTAGAAACACTTTCAGTAACAGATTTTTGTTGTTATAATTAATCAATTATTGTTTAATTATGAGCAATTTAGCCCCATCTGTGGACCAACAAGTGGAACAAGCAGGTTTGCATGCAAGCCGTACAAAACTTTAAAGTTTAATTTAATCAATTACTTTTAACAGGCACGCAATGGGGCGATTAACCATATAAACGCAAATTTCTAAAGCCTCTAAATATATAAATATAAATATCTTTTCTATAAAGTAAGCTTAAGAGTAACTTTTATCCACCTTTTTCTTCAATGCGGAAGTCATGGGTGAGACTTCTGGTTCATTATCCACTATAGGGAAATAAGGAGAAGAATAATAACGTGCAGTAAACTGTTTGCACTACAAATCAGTGTGTTCATAATTAAGATAATACATTAAAATAATATGGTAAGCCACCAATTTGCAATAGCAAGCTGCAAAACAAGCTGTTTTGTACAGCTAAAAATAGCTGGACACGAATGAGACCGGAAGCCAGACCCATAAAATGTACAAATGGCCGTGCCCGAACTTATGGGAAAAAAGGTGGATATTTATTATAAAAGTCAAGTCAATAAAACATACAAACCCAAAATTCATTCAAAATATCAAAATCAACAACTTACTATATATTGTGCCATTAAATATTTCTTGTGAAGTGAATGTGTAACATTTAAGTTTATCAGCAGTAATTTACGATCCAATACATCAAAACCTGAGCTAAAATCTAAGTTATTGTCATCAATCTGTACTAAGCAATCATCTGTCATCTGTGTTAATGCTATTCCTGTCGAATTTCCCTCTTGATATGCATGCAGAAAATCAGAGAATAAATTATTCTCCTTACAGAAGAATTGAATTTGCTGACAGACTATCATTTCTAATACTTTGCTAAGAACTGGTGAGGTAAAATTAGTTTCACTTGTTTTACATTTACTTTCTTCAATTCAAAACACAGGGCTGGCTTATCACATACTTTTTTCAGTTAAAATTTCATACAGATTTATTGGACTGAAGCAACTTGACCTTAGTCGACTATCAGTTATTCTTTAGAAAAATCATGCTCAAATGAGAATATCAAATATGATATACCAGGCTTTTATCAGGAGGAACATTATTTATTAATCTCATCATTTATTCATTTATTTATTTTCATTGTACAGCATGACATTTTGTTTTGTCCCCCAAAATAAAAACTACAGAGCTTTGATAAAACCAAACATTTAAATATAATCATACTGCGACATGTTATTGAGAGATATAGTGTGACAATTGATTTTTATATGTGTATTTTATACAAGTAGTCTGCTATACTGTCATAAAGACCTCACTGAGTTACATTACAAGCCACGATAGTTTTATTTTACTGTTTGGCCATATAACGATCAGTAACTGCACCAAACTGCATATTTTACTCTGGGTCTCTGAATAAAACGTAGGTTTAATAAACTGTTCCATTTCAGAAAATTAGATTCTCCTGACTATGATTTTATATATCAAGCTTGTAGACTGTATTATGGTTCAGTATGTGTGTCTTATCTCAATTAAATAGCCAAGTGTATTCAGTCAGTTTTGCAGGGCTGAGAAGTGCAGATAATTGTCAAGTATGTTGTTTTAGTTAACAAAATCCAATAATCAACCAAATTACTTGAGCTAAGAGTTAGAAAAGATGCCAGGTAAGCAGCTTGACTGCACAAGGACTCTATATTATTGAACTTCTGAAGAAAGGCACAGAAAGATCGATGTAATAATGAGGAGCAGGATGAAGCCAGCATTGCTGCACTGACCCCAAAACCCGCTGGTGTCAACAGTGACAACATTGGCAACCGTGCCAAGACCGGTAGAGTCTACCACGAGACACTGGTCTCCAACAGTGACTTTACTGTTGATTAAAAACTACAGTTACTACTATTGAGTCACCAGTGAGGTAGGGGGATAATGTGTATTGATGCAAGAAAGTTACTGAACCAGCGTTGCAGATAATGCCGATATTGAGAGATTCTGTTTAAAAGAGCGGCAGCTCCGTTTCCTAACAGGAGAGCTCATTATCGAGCCTCCGTCAGGGTCAGTGGTCTAGGTGGAGAGTGTCGCTCATTAACGAATGATTTACTCAGAAGTCGTTTGAAGAATAGGCAGATAGTGTCAAGAGAGTGGCTTATGTACTTTCCCTATTATAAGGACGCGTTGTTGTTTCTCCTGTAAACTTTTTTTACCTTCAAAATCCGGAAGGTTGAAAGGCAGTGGATGGAATGCTTTAATGAACAGAGGCCAAGAATCTCTTAGTCCATCTATGATCAGATCTCAGGATGAGCTGACAGTTGATTGGGAGGAGTATTGACAGACGGACTGACAGTGCTGCTCCAATGGGAGAGCAGGTCAGTCTTCACCAAACATGGAGTCTATGAAACCTGCATATGATGTGAATTGATGTAGAAGAATATTACAACACACAACTCACCACATGCATGTGGGGAAACAGCATGTGAAAAATAATGTCTATATATATATATATATATATATATATATAGTTTAAAATGTATGCCACATATAATATTTGTGTTTATTCAATTTGCATGTCCAAATCCATTAATTTTCCAAACTGCTTGTCCTAGGGTTCAGTTTTTGGCTGCAGGCAGGGAATCACCCTGGAAGCATGGCCATTCCAATACAGGACTAACCAATTTTAACAAAAGAGCTTTACTGCCCCCCACCCCCAAAGAATAATAATTCATATTCTTGTTAGACGATTTGCCTCTATTTATTCCTACGCACCTGCTTATAGGATTTAGGGTTGTTCTGTGGTGGCATTTAATTTGTATGAAGAAATAAAAATAAAACATTGTGCCAAAGCACTTAAGGTTCTCTGTTCAAGAATTTTATTCTTAAACAAAAACCCTGGAAGACAAAGATTCTTTCTGTTTGTGGTCTACACAACAAAATTGTGTTTCTCTTCTAAACGTGCTTACTTCGAATAACATCATTCTCTAAAATGTGCAACTTGCTAGATTAAGTTATGTAGGGTGAATATGAACCAATCAAGTACTTAAAAATGATTATTGAAAATGATGCTGACATTACTGAAACTGTAGTTCCCAGCATGCTTTCGCAAAGGACTTAATGAAGAGAGTAAAAATGTGGAAATTAGGAATTATTTTAAGTGTTTTTGAGCCAGCTGAGAGACTTGATAGTGTTGAATGTTTCATTATGTTGGGATTTAGAACCATTTCGGTTAAACTAGGTTGCCATTGTGGTGATAAGTGGTGCATTGTCTTTGGAACATAATTATGTTTATTCTGCTTTACTGAAAGGGCACATAATATTTAGCATTTTTACAAACTAAAATGTGATATTGCTCGCTCATTTGTAATAAGTAGAGTCGTCAATTAGTAGACTTTGTGATATTACACCAAAATATATGAAATTGAATAAATGAATCTTGTCAAGGAGTAATACAAAATCACTTTGAAAGTTAATTAGGTCATTTGAAAATAACTTCATTCTGTGATGTTGAAATTCAGTAACTTAATTGATCCATGTAGAGCCAGTGTACTTGATTAAATGTAAATGTAACACACATTCTTATTATGATTATGATTTGAGGACAGCTGTATCACCAAGACATGTTTGACTTTACACCATTCAAGGTGCTAATAATATATTATCTTCAATTAAAAGGGTAGTTCACCCCAAAATGAAAATTCTGTCATTAATTACTCACCATCATGCAATGTAAAAAATGCAAATTCATAGTTTTCAGTTTCCGAAACATTGAGTCTCAAATTACTAAAAATGCTATTTTCTTGAAACTACATAAAAACCCTTGTCAGACTAACAAAATTACCCCAATTGCTGTCCCAACTAGTCGAACACAGTTGTCTGAATAAAGAATTTCATATTGTTGAAATGTGAGTTCCCAGCATGCATTGCAGGATGAATAAATTATGCAGTTACTGTTATAGGATTTTGCTGTTTGCTGACTTAATTTAAACGTTTTGTTGTTGTTTTGTTTTGATTTCTTCTATTAGCAACATAAGACAATCAGCATTGCATGAACGAACAAACTTATGTTGTCTAAACAAAGTATCATTACTGAGAAAAACTAAAACTAATTTTGTTGAGAGAACTCTTTCTTCATCAAGTTGCCTTTTTTTTATGTTTTCACAAATATTTATTTTTTACAATGTGTCGTTCAAAACCCGTAAGACCTTTGTTCGTCTTCAGAACACAAATTACGATATTTCTGATGAAATCCGAGAGATTTCTGACCCTGCATAGACAACAACGCAACTACTACATTCAAGGCCCAGAAAGGTAGTAAGAACATTGTTAAAATAGTCCATGTGACAACAATGGTTCAACAATTTATAAAGCTATGAGAATACTTTTTGAAGAAAATAGAAAACAGAAATAACACAATATGTATTCTTGTAGCTTCATAAAATTATGGTTGAACAACTATATTTAACAATGTCTATACTACCTTTCTGGGCCCTGAACGTGTCAGTTGCGTTGCTGTCTAATGTATGCAGGGTCAGAAAGCTCTTGGATTTCATCAAATATATCTTAATTTGTGTTCCGAAGATGAACGAAGGTCTTGTGGGTTTGGATCGGTATGAAGGTGAGTAATTAATGACAGAATTTTCATTTTGGTTGATCTTTCCATTTAAATTTATTTTTTAATACCCTATTGGCATTTCCCCTTATTGTAACCATACACCTCACCAGGGTGCATGTAAAATTTTTTCTCTTTGTCCCAACTTCAGTAAGGATAACCTAATGTTAATGTAATCTGTTAACAACTCACATTATAAACCTGTCTTTTTAGGCAAGTACCAGATTATGAGTGTCATGTAATTAAACGTTTTTAATACGACGGAAACTGTCTAACATGATCACAATTTAATAAGAACATTGTAAGTTAGGTCTATTAATTATGATATGATTTTATATGTCCACTGTTATTCGAACAACGAATAAATTATATAGAGAAAGCGAGCAAAGAACACAATACCACCGCGTCGCAAAATGATTCACTGTTTCGAATCACTCCAATCGGACCGTGTATCATGAATCATTTGATTCAGAACAGGACGTCAAGCGCGTACACGGAATCATTTGATTTAGATCGGAAGCGAAGCGGATTCGCGGGATGTTTTATTTATTTATTTACTTACTTTCTTATTTTTCATAAAAAATAATTCAGCAGAGGCAAGGATGCATAGACCAGAAGAGGGGGAAATCCCCCTTCCCCCGCCAATCGCACCCTGCACCTCACTATATTTTATTAGATTTATCCTAAAAACAAGAAACTTCAAGTGGTCATTTTTTTTTTCCAAGAGATGTTCTTTAAAACAATCACATGCAGTTTTGGTTAGATATTTTTACTGGAGAACAAGATCAAAATACTGGCTAAATAATTTTTGCAGTCTAATCCCACAAGGCTCCATATAAAGTAAGTGTGTATAAGTGTCTAGCTGAGAATCCATACAGGGATGGAGAGTCCAATCTCTTGTGGCTACCCAGCGACTTAGCTGTTAAATAGGTCAACAATGTAGGTCAGGTGTCCTCCTAATGCGTGCATGTCTGCGCTTCAAAATTCGGATACTACACCTGCCAGCCCAACTTCTTTTACGAACAAGAATTGCAGTTTATTTTTCTTTACCATTGTATTCCTGTCACATCCTTGCCGTGTCTTAGCGAGTATGTGTCTACATGCGTATGGGCATGCTTTCACATCTGCGCGCGCGTGTGTACGAGCATGTACGTCCAGATCTCAAGAGACAATGTCAGTTTTAGGAAGAATTACACTGCCTGTCAGAAACTCAGACACATTTGCTCGCAAGCTCTATTTACACGGAAAGAAGAAGTACGGATGAATCTGTCATAAAGCTGTGTTCCCATCATCCCCCCTCCTCTGCACCAGGTTCAGACAGGAAATGCAGCATCCCAAACACGGGGAAAGCAGCAATTAGCTCCGTCTGATGGGCACTGCTGGGACTCTTAAACACAGGCTCTGAACAGCCTCGATAGATCTTTTCAAGGTAACATGCTTGTTTGCGGGCGTGTATGTTTGCATTCCCGTGTGAGCTCAGAGTGATTATTTTTCAGGCCTGCCAGAAGCAGAAGAGAAGACAGTTATATAGAAATGACACATGCTGCAAATTGCAATCAACTTTTCTATCATGTCTCCAAAGCAGTCATTTGAAAGCGAAAGAAAAATCCTCAAGGAGAAAAAAAAGAGCATGCAGTGAAAAGGGGCTGGTGAGGAGCAGAGGACATGGCACAGATCTGGATTTAAATGCGAACCGCTCCTCTGCTTCACTGCTTTTAAGAAAGAAAAGATCAGGCTCTTTACGGTGTGTCCACTCACACACACACTAAGGAGGTGTCTGTGTGTGTGCGTGTAAATAAAATGCCATATTAAAGGTTTTATCAGTGCCACAGCTCAGTGCCACAACGGACATGGCTGAGATGCTTCATTCACGGTGTGAAAAGGGTTTAACTCAGCTTGCTCGTTAAGCCTCCTCCACGTCTCTAAATGCACACACACACTCGCACACACACACAAATAAACAAGGCTCATTGTGTGAGAGCTGAATTTAAATCAATGTGCTCAGACTGTGAAGATACGTGTTGTGTTAATGGTGCTGTGGGGCAGATTAGATTACATCAGGTTTCGCTTAACCTGATCAGAATAGCTGTTTCATATGAGATTTTTGTGTAATTACTCAAGCTCACATGCATTTTTCTGCCAATTTTTTTTCTTTATTTAAAATATTTGATTTAGAGTACTGTTAAGATCTAGATGTTCTAACACAAGATAAAATCAAAGAAAATCGCCTTACTACTGGGTCTTTCTTGCAACGGAAAGCTCTTATGCGCTAAATGCGCAGTTCACGTGTACAAAGCAAATAGGAACAGAGCTGATAGTATCTCAATGAGGAAGTAATAGTACATAATGTAGGCCACTTTGAGACTGCAATCATTGCTGCTTTTATAGCATGTTCCAGTCTTATCTAATCAATACTAATGTCTTTAGAATGACTTACGATGACTTATTACAACAAATACATTATTATGATCATGATCAAAAGCAATGGACACAGCTAATGGTTCTAAAGCAGTGATTCCCACACACACGTGTGGGCGCACCGGGGGAAATAGTTTGTTTGGATCAAATGAAACATAACAGTTCAAAAGTTTTAGGTTGATCAGAGTTTTTCAAACGTTTTTGAAAGAAGTCTCAACAAGGCTGCTTTTATTTGATCAAAAAAGCAGCAAAAACGATAATATATATGTTTGTGATCTAGATCACAAAACCAGTCATAAGGGTCAATTTTTTGAAATTGTGATTTACACATCATACGAAAGCTGAATAAATAAGCTTTCCATTGATGTATGGTTTGTTAGGACATGACAATATTTGGTCAAGATACAACTATTTGAAAATTTGGAATCTGAGGGTGCAAAAAAATCTAAAATTGAGAAAATCACCTTAAGTTTTTAGCAATGCATATTACTAATCAAAAATTAAGTTTTGATATATTTACGATTGGAAATTCTTTACTTAATATCCTAACGATTTTTGGCATAAAAGAAAAATGGATCATTTTGACCCATATAATGTATTTTTGGCTATTGCTACAAATATACCCGTGCTACTTAAGACCTGTTTTGTGGTCCAGGGTCACATAGATTATTACAATTTAAAGTAGGCAGAAGTACTGACACAGTGTTTACGAAGTGAAAAAGAGAGTCAAACACCCATTACAGAAAAAAGTAAAACTACGATGGAGTCTTTCAGCCTACCATACCTTTTTGAACTGGAGTACACAGACGAAGAACTAACCGCAGGTGACCTTTCCAACATGATTATTTAATGTGTGATCGTGTTGCTAGTGCAATTTTTTATTTATATTTTATTTTATTATATTTTTATTTTATTTAGACCCTTATTCCTCAGCTGGGATCACGTAGAGCCCTTTGAAGCTGCACTGAAACTGCAATTTGGGCCTTCAACCCGCTGATCCCCGTTGAAGTCCACTATGGAGAAAAATCCTGGAATGGTTTCCTCAAAAACCTTAACTTCTTTTCGACTGAAGAAAGAAAGGCATGAACATCTTTGATTACATGGGAGTAAGTAACACTGGTGCGAATAATATTCAGTATAATATGAGCTTAAAGGAACGTATTGGAAAAACCTGGTTTAAACCTGCTCTTATTGAGGATTCTCAACTTGCCTCTGATGAGTAATATTCACCACTGATTTGGATATCGCACCAGATTGAACTCATGTGGGTCAGCGAGGTGGAAAACATTAAAATTAATTTGCGAGTAGTAAGTCTGAGCTTCATCACATAAATTTTTATAATCTCTCAGACAGGAGTATTCCTCTCGACGTCTCTCCCGGCAGCTCTGAGCCGTGTACGCGCTCTCCACCATCTCACATTGGTTCTGGCAGGTGTCTTCCTTTGTATGGCAGGGCATGGTATTCATATTTCATATTACACTCGGTTTGTAATTTCTTTTCCATCCCACTTCATTTTGCTCAGCGTGTGATTCAGTCTCTTTAGCCCCATATGCTGCCCTCTGGATTATAAAATGAAAATGCATAACGGAAATATTGAATTTAGGCAAACTCTGTCAGTCTGTTTTTCGCACTCTTTCAATATCTCCCGCTCTCTGTCTCTATCTGTCAAATATGGATGCTGGCAATCTCTCGCTGCTCTGAGGACACCCACAGAGACAGAAGCTGATTCCTGTCTCTGGCAGTGCTATGGAAGCAGGTTTCTGTGTGTGTGTTTGTGAGAAAGGCACACAAACTAGCGTGTGTACAGACAGACCGCCATCCTTGTTGTAATGTTGTCCTACTCTAAGAGTAAAGCGGCAATATATCTGCCTAATATGTCCAACTTAACTGCCACATTTCTGTCAGTGTTGTCTTTTTGTTGTTGTTGTTAGGAAAATGAGACCGCTTAACCAAATCCACAGAATGAGTCACAGCGGGCGTTTTAACGGATGCAAGTGTGTTCAAACTGAAATTGCAGGGATTTAAATAACCTCACAGAGCTGTTTGTTTGTGTCAAAGCTGTGGCCCAGTGGGTAATTCTTTTATGACACATAAATAGAGCTGTTGTGTTCGAGTCTGAATGTCCCGATCCTTACGCTTTCCTAATTAGGTCTGGTTTGTACTATGTTTAAAGAGAGACCCAAAAAATCTGTCATCATTCACTCATTTGTTCCAAACCCGTGTTACTTTCTTTTCCTGTGAAACATAAAAGAAGATATTTCCTCCATACAATGGAAGTGAGTAGCCCTATTTGAAGGAGACTTGTTTTCTAAATGACATATGAGTTACAGTTCTTATCATATGTCTATTTTTATGTTCCTTTTCGGACAGGACTATCATCTACAGAGGCAGCAGTGTGTGTTCTCTAGATGTGGCCATTATAGAAGGTCTTGTGTTGTGGTGAATATCACATATGACGTATATGTCTTTTAATGAATTCTTTTTAATATCATTTTAATTTGTTATCAATAAACATCATATGAGTTTATAGTAGTGGCAGCTTATGAAACTATGTAAATGAGCAGAGAAATTTATTGACATGTATCTTGCCTGACGCAGAGGTTGAAATGACCAGTCCTAACATTTCCATGCTTTGGCTCTCCTTATTTCATTTTATTACTTTTTCATCAGATGCAGTCCACATCAAAAGGAGCAGCGTGCGGAAGATTAATGTGCAAATGGTAGCTCAGGTTAGTCAGAAACAAATGAGGAGAAGCGCTGGGATAATACACCATCAGCAATTACAGACATTCACATTCAAACTGAATTAGATTCCTCAAAGGACCATTGAGTTTGCTGAAAAAATAATAGGTAATTTGCTGTGGAATTTTTATAGAGGCTATGTGAGAAAAACAGATTTTGCTGATTCAGACGGGATTAAAATCTCAGAGTAGATCTGATCTATTTAAATATCCTATTTAATAATATAAACACTGATGCACTATTATTTAAAATTGTTGCATTTTCTTGTATTTTATCCTCTCATTTACAAGGCAAACATTTAATTATTTGGTCAACAAGTAAAATGCTTAGTCATAGCTTCATAACATTACAGTTGAACTACTGATGTCACTATTTTATCGATGTCCGTACTACCTTTCTGGGCCTTGGCTGTGGTTGTTGCATTGCTGCCTATGGAGGGTCAGAAAGCTCTCGGACTGTATTTGTGTTCCAAAAATGAACAAAGGTTTTACAGTTCTGGAACGACACAAGGGTGAGTAATTACAGAATTTTCATTTTTGGGTGAACTATCCCTTTAAATTTTATTGTATACCTGTTGCTGCCATAATAGAGGCCCATTTCAAAGGTTTACTTGATTTTGTTCTCTTTTTTTTCCTTCTTAACAGCTCCCATTCACTGTAATAGAGTGGTGACATTATTCTTGTAAACAATTTCCAGCATATTAGTAATAAAAGTGGTCATACTGTATGTAAAATGCATGCACACTATTGCAAAGCACAACAGACAAGCACAAAAGCACTGACAAAACAACTTTTGGATCGCTCCTGTCTTGTAAACTCACAGATGTGGATTTGGACGACCTTGTGTTTGTTAAAAAACATTAATTTGGCCAAGATTTTAACTCGGGTGCAGGGAGGAAAAAACATTTTGGATTTAGACAGCAATAAACTTAGCAACTAGCCCTGTTAATGTTGAAATGACCTTATGTTCACATAAGAAAAAAAATAGGGCTTTTCTCAAACGTCCTCTGGGAAAACTAGCTCCGACAGAAATATGTCTAATGGTAACCAAAACTGTTTGGTTACTGACATTCTTCAAAAACTTTCTTTTTGACACCTCTAATAAAATCTCAGAACCATTCAGCCTTATTTTACCACATTTAAAATGAGTCGAGACTAATAGTTAATTTAAGTTCATTATTGTGTATTTCTAGCACGTGCGCATTCCTCTGGGTTTTTCGTTTGCAGCTTCTAAAACTGACGTGACAATCTTATCTCTTGTACAACACCCCAGGTGTGGGATGGTTCAGGGTGGAGGTCACACACCTTCCAACCTAACCAGCATAATTAGCAAGCGAAGTGTGAGGAACAAAGCAAGCCGCACTAATTCTATTAGGCAGTCAGTGTTGCCAATTACCCTGCATGAGAGACCTGATTAGACCACACCTGCCCCTCCCTCCTGCTATTCCTCTTTTATCTGAGATATTACACAAGGCCCTAATAGTTCATCAAAAACATCTTTAAGGGTCTTTGAAAACTAGGACATGAGCCAGTGCTGGGAAGGCTTTTATTGTTAAGACAACAGCAAATCAGATTTGATTGCATGTCAGCATGCTAATTTGTGTATCGGTGCATCTAGGTGGCATCTCGTTGTTCCAGCTGTATTAATGACAATGATCTGATTCCAGCGAGCCGTGCTTGACTGAGCGTAACCCACGTAATGTGGAAGCCTGACAACACAAAGACTGTGATCGCGAACATCTCTTCAAAGTTCCAAGATCAACCGAAGCTACGAGCGGCAGCTCATCGTGTTTGATATGCACAGTGCGGTCTTAACAGCTAGTTCTCCTCTGTACCTCTGATGTAGGATTTCTCTTGCTAGTTTGCAGCGAAAGGGCAAAAGTTTATGTGAGGAGTGGTGATCGAGCCATGGAGGTGCTGGCTGACATAGCCTGAGCTGTTAGAGATGGACACAGGGTGCAGAACTGCCACACTAGGACTAGATTTTCAGGCCTGGATGTGGACAGACGGAGAGAGAGATGGTGTAGAGGTAAAGTTGTTGAGTGTTCCTGACATACTCCATCAACAGATGTCACTTTTCATGGGCATCATGGTTAGTAGTGGAAATGCTCCTGCAGCATATCCAAACACACACACACACACACACACACATTAACAGTTATGGCCCCTTCACACCAAGGACAATAACTATAAAGTTTTAATTCTGATTCTTTGAGAATAGGGAAGTCCAGACCACAACTGCAACAATAACGACACAGAGGAACAATATTGCTGGAATCACTTGCATAATGATTTGTTCCAGCTGATAAAGCGATAAAAGCATTGGGAGTTAATCAGAATCCACCCAAATTCACGGAGGTCGAGCATTTAAAGCTGCAGACATCATAACAGCAGTGTGTGTTTATAATAAATGGAACATTATTGTCCTCTGGTGTGGATGCTAATATAGCCATCATTAAAGTTATCATTATAGTTGTCATTCTTGGTGCGAACAGGCCTTTACACAGTAAGTGGCGTGCCTGAACAACATGATCAACTAGAACATTCTGTAAATATATCCTCTTTTCTTTGAATGCACCTGAATATAATCTAGGGAACACAGACGCGTAAATACAATGTAATTTGTCATGATCTTGACATTAGATTACACTTATGTTACTCTTGAGACAAAAAAACATAGTTTATCTTCTAGAACCCTGTCCTAAGTAATACTTCATGTGGACTTACGGTCTCCTTGCATTTGTCTGCACATGTCTGTGAGGTCCACAAGACCGTAGGGTGTTCTATTTCTCATTTTATGACTCAAAAGGGTGCTCACAAATAGTCCCTTTGTGGCCACTGGTGCTGACAGACTATGTGATAATAAGTGTGGATTCAAAGGAGCTCTCTTGACAGAAGCCCTTGAAAAAGTCATGGAAGAGTCTCTAATGCAGTATAAACTCTGTTTTCAGTGAGTTTACGCCAGTAGATGGTGACAAGAGACAGTCTTTGAGTGAATCATTGACTCATTAATTGAACCGATTCGTTCAAAACTCTGATTCATTAAGGAACTATAATGTCATTTTAAAGAAGGAATTGTTAATTTTGTGTAAAAAATGCAAATTCCTTCAGGAATGAAACAAGAGGCTTTGTATCCGAGTCACAGAATCGTTTGTTCAAACAACGATTCATTCAGGAAGAAACACTGTGTTGATGCGCAAATGTGGCTTGGCTTTGATCGGACGCTCTGGCTGAGCAAAACAGACAGAGTACCCAGGCATTAATGTACCTAAAATGTAAGTTGCTCAATACTATATTTTTATTTGTTTAAATGAATAATTTGTTTAAAAGCAATATCATTCGCAATTGTGCAGTTTTCGCTTACTGTGTCTTTGTGCCGAACAGAGGTCGCGTTAACCGAGAATTGTCCGTCACTGACAGATTTTTTTTTATCAGTGACAAAAAAATCTAAAGGCCGTCCGTCATGTTTACAGATTACACTGAGGGTGATCTATTGTAACTTCTAACTGTAATTTCCACCCCTGTCCAGTTGGTGACGAGTGCACTCCAGTGTCGCAGCAGAGCACAGGATCCAGAACTAAAATAAAACCAGTGTTGCCAAGTCTGCGGTTTTCCCCGTGGAATTGGGCTACTTTTACACTGTTGCCGTGGGTAGATTTTGATGTCTGCAGAATGAAGTGACCCCAATAACGTCATACTTAGCCCCTGAAATGCGCATTTACCAGGGGAATCCTGACAAAAAAATGTGTATTTTATCCCCCGGAACGATTTTTAACGGGGGATCTTCCTTGAAACGCGATTGGGCTAGTTTTGATAAGCAATTGGGCATTTGTTGTGAAAACCTGGCAACCTGAATCTTTTGCTAATAAAGGGTATGCATGTGACGTCACCATCAACTGGAGTGAGTGTGGCTCCGCTGACTGAGTGGCAAAAAGACTGAGTGGCAGCATTGGTTTCAACATAAATGCTTCAACAGAACACACAAAACACCTCTAAAACCAGAACGAGCTTTTTGCGATTGACTGTACAAAGAGATTTGACAAGAAACCGGAGGTATATTTTTACAGACTGCTAAAAGCTACTGAAAAGAGAAGGAATCGCTGCAATTCAAAGAAACAAATGGTCTCCAGGCAGCGAAACACGGATTTGGAGTTATTATTTCAGGTTAATATGTTGAATTGTGCAGTAAAATCATATCCTATATATTGTATTATAGTATATCGTGTTGACAACTCATCAACTAAATATTTACCATCTTAAATTCTGCATAACTAGATGTTTTTAAATAAACACTAACAAAAACAGATATGACGATATATATAAAATCAGGTTTAGGCCAACCGATTTTGTATTTAAAAAATGAGTTCACAGGCAAATTTGCTTTATTTATTTTCCCCGGTGTCAAAATCAGACACATATAGTGTTAGAAAACACGATTCCTGGCTGCATCAATATACATTGACCACTTGATATTTGTGAAGTTGTTATGAACATTATATCAAGTTCAGCAACCTTTAGTTTAACCTAATTTTTGTTTGTTTTACTCGCATTTTCACATCTTCCCTATTAAATCCATTCACGCTGAAGGCTCTTTTGCCACTCAGTCCGGCTGAGGGGGTGTGTCCCGGCAGGAAAGTGACGTCAATGCATACCCTCTGTTTGGTTAAGCACAGACGAGTACCTGAAAGCTACAATGATCTACTACGCCACCAAAACGGTATTTATTGCTTGCATTTTCCCAATGAAATGGATTGAATTTTAAATCCAAGACTTTGTTTCATATCAAAAGTAACACAAAGCTTAGCCTATTGCCATTTTATTGTACGGAAGGCGCACTATGTACTGTTCATTCTGTTTATACTGTTCATACATTCATCAACTGAAAACGGCATATATCAAAAGATCGAAAAAAGATTGGTTCACAGAAACGATATTTTATTAAAATCGCTGTTACTGCAGGCGGGGGTGTGGTGTTGAACATTAAAAGTTAAGCAGTCTCATCTGTTCTCTTCAAAATAAATGCATAAGCCTATATCGTCCTGTACGTTCATAATTAGAAAATGTGAACAAAAATAAAAGCAATTAAATGTGTTAATATGAAAATTAAAATGACGGGTAATAATAGATTATGACAGAATTTTTACGACCCTGTCCATCAAAATGACGGACAATGTTAAAGTCTAACGCAACCTCTAAGTCTAACGAAAATCTAACAATTTATCAAACAATTAATGCTGTATAGAGATGTAAAGAAAAATTGAGAGACAGTATTATGATGATTGAGAAAGGGGTTTTCAGAACACTGTGTCATGCACGAAAAAATGCAAGTCAAAAATGTCAGTCTGGCACGTTTGCATTAAAAAAAACCCCAGCGCAAACGCAGCATACGTGAACGGCTTCTAAATGCTGATTTCTGACCATGCACTGGGTGTTGTGCAGGCTACTACTGATGTCTGAATCATGTTGTTCTTCAGTATGAGTGTGTTATTATATGAGCCGGAGAGGAGAAATTCTATCTGGACTGCAGTCTCCTATTCCGTTTGTGAATAGTATAAGCTGTAATGAAGGAGCGGAGGTCCCTACAGAGCACTGCGACTTGAAGGGAAATTTATGAACGCAATTTTCCATTCATTTTTGTATAATTCTGTTTATCCGGCGCTATCTCAGTTTTCTCTGTGATCAATTTTCCATTTCAAAATCTGTAAGCAATTTGTACTTGAGTTTTACAAACATTACTGATAGGAACACTCCCTCCAGTTTATGGGACACGCATTCAAGCAGTGTCTATTGCAGTCTAAAAGTCTATCAATTATATTCAAAATGCTAAATGAAGACTTGATGTGGTTTCTATCTCCATGTATGACTCAATAAGATCTCTTCTCTAATTGACTGTATGAGAATGTAATCAAAAGGCAGCCTGCAGAATACATGCAGTATGCAAAAAAAAAAAAAAAAAAGAGAGTGATGGAAAAGGAAAAATGAGGCAGAGAGAAAAAGGATTTAAAGTGGGGAAAGAAGAGTAGATTTTGAATTCCAGGAATCCATTTTCTCGGCAACAGAACAAACAGACTGAAGAACCTGCATTTCCTCTGTGATGTTCCTGCACTTTCCTCGAACCATTTCAGCATTTATCTGTTTGGGCAGCATGTTTGTGACAGACGCAGATAGCAGAATCACTTCTGATGTACTATAATGTTCATGGTATGATGTTTGTGTGCTGTTTTCTCTGCGTATGTGTTTCTTTCTACTGTCTTTCTGTTTGTCTGTCTGTCCGTTTTTCCCTATAGGAGAGTTAAACACTTTTCAGTCTTCAGAAAGTGTGAATTATAGCCTAATCCCATAATCCAAAAACAAACGCATCATTCTTTTTTGTTTCCCGCCCCCAGGCCGGTCGTTCATTCTGCCTCTATCCCTCTTTCTTATCTCCTTTGGTTTTGCGCCTCTCCTCATACCATGCTGAAGTACAGTCCCAATGGCATGAAACATTTTAGAAGTCTTTGAAATTCCTACTTATTTCCACAGAGCTATGTATCCTCTCATCTATAATTCACTGGGATGTTACACGTAAACTACATACTAAAATAAGATGGAGTTAGATGGCACACTCAGAAAATATTTAGGCCCAAATATGCCTTTGAATTGCATATATTCATCCATTCGGATTACGCATTTTATGAAACTAACTAATAAACATAATGTGATACATACATGCCAGTCATATATAAATTAAAAGGGTAAGATTTCTGCAAAAACATCACGGCATATTTTATTATTTGCATATATTTGCTTATATTATATTTTATTTAAATAATCATTTGAAATGCATTTATTCGGCTTGCTAAAAATCAGGCTCCAGTGTGAAAACAATTACATGTATTGAGTAAAAAAATATGAACTTGATTAAAATATGGCAAGCTGTGGAACAAGCAATATTTGAAATGATAATAAATATATAAACCTGGTTATTGTAAATAAAATTGGAATATGTTTTAGAAGAAAATACTAGTTTTGTCTTTCTACTTCATGATACTTCAAAAATGTCATGTTTTAATTCAATATGGTAATTGCTGTTTCTTTTTGAGTTCTTTTTATTAGCTGTACTATTGCAGAAATCTTACTTCTTTTATTTAATTTATGACTGACAAATATGTCTCATTGAGTTTGTTAAAGGAGAAGTCCACTTCCAGAACAACAATTTACAAATAAATTACTCACCCCCTTGTCATTCAGTATGTTCATGTCTTTCTGTCTTCAGTCGTAAAGAAATTATGGTTCTTGAGGAAAGCATTTCAGGATTTTTCTTCATATAATGGACTTGATTGGTGGCCCAATTTTGAACTTCCAAAAAGTAGTTCAAATGCAGCTTCAAACGGCTCTAAACGATCCCAGCTGAGGAAGAAGGGTCTTATCTAGTGAAACGATCTGTCATTTTTTTCGAAAAATAAAAGTTTGTATACTTTTTAAGCACAAAAGCTCATGTAGCACAGGCTCTGGGATGCACGTTCATGATTCTACGAATTAGTGACGGGTTTTTTGGATGTTTAAAATCGGGGCACCAATCAAGTCCGTTATTTGAAGAAAAATCCTGAAATGCTTCCCTCAAAAACCATAATTTCTTTACGACTGAAGACAGAAAGACATTAACATCTTGGATGAGAAGGGGGTGAGTAAATTATTTGTGAATTGTTAATCTGGAAGTGGACTTCTCCTTTAAAACTGGTGGAATCCAAATAGATGAACATTATATACTGCATGCAAATCAAATACATAAATCTTAAGGCCTAAATATTTTTGACTGCAGTGAAGAAAGACAGCCTACACAGTGGAAAATGTTTTTAACACTCTTTCTGTTTCAATATTTGTGCACAAAACCTCTATTTGAATTGTTTCATGCAGAAATACGTGCATTTACATTTTTTGTTCTTTTTCTTTGATCAAAATTCACCTCAATCTCAGTCTGTCTCTGCTCTTTGATGCACACACAGTGTATAAACTACAGCATGATTGTGTTTTATCCATCTCTGGAAGTTTAATATCAACAATAACCTGTAACCCATATTGTTTGCGCCCCTCTGTGTCTCACTGCTCACGACACATATGCAAAAAAGCGCTGCATTTGCAAAAACGACAAATTTGTGTGCACGCGTGTGCCTGTCTAAGGAAGAACTGCTAGGAACAAGGCTTGCACGGCTGGATTATACTTCATCAGGGCTGTGAGAGATCGTTGAGCTAAAGGTGTCTGACAGCTCTTCCTCCTAATGCTGTTTATAAAGCTTCAAGTGTCACAACATGACATCCATATCCCTCTAGCCCACCCCGTCCACACACACATAAAGCCCCTCTGTCACTCTGCCCTCTCTATAAGTGCTACTCGGTTTGCAGTTTATTTGTCACTATTGACAGTTCCAGCAGTGCAGCGGTATTACGGCTACAGGGGATATCTGTACATGTAAGCTCTGTTTCGAAACCTAGTGAGCTTACTGTCTAGACAGCATTTTAAGGCATCACAACCATGCTCCTGGCATTCCAGAAAGCAGGAAGCAAAATTAAGGACTTTTTGCACGGTACACGGTCAGCGACAAGCTTTTCTTGCAGTCTTGCCACATCTCATGAGCACAGGGCTTATGCTTGCAGACGAGATGCAGTGTGGAACGTGGAAAAGCAGCGGTTGCTGTGGCAATGAAAGGTAGTAAGGACATCGTTAAAGTAGTCCATGTTACATCAGTGGTTCAAGCGTAAATTTATGAAGCTACGAGAATACTTTTTGTGCACACCGAAAACAAAAATAACGACTTTATTCAAGTTTCGTCTCTTGTCAGTCTCGCTGATTGTGCGATGCATTGTTGTGGAAACAAACTAGCTAGTCACAACTGTTTTCCCGAACATGGTCACTTCTCTGTTGTTTGAACCACATAATTTCAAAAATATAGGGCTGTTGTTAATGACGTCTCACGCATGTGGTGGAGTAATAACTTGCTATTTAACTGATTAGCGATCTCTAAGATGCGGCATTTATGCACATGCGCAGTCTTCAAAAACGGCGCTTATTGAGGATGCACAAAAATACATCGATTAAAATGTATTTGTATTTAGATAGAATGGAATATATAGATTATACAGCATGTTAGCTTGCTTATTGTGGCAAAGAGCAGAATTTATTTAAGCCTTAACAACAAGAAACCATGCTTCTAACCACAGGTCAAGAGCTGTAGTTTCAATCACGTGAGTTTGCGATTCTGTTTGTTTGAACTATGGTTTCAGAGTGATAGAGCCAATTCAATGTATGGGGATTATTAGGAGGCCATGATTGACAATGGCCAGATGAAGAAATTTGGCCAGGACACCAGGGATACACCCTTACTCTTTTTGAGAAATGCCATTTTTAATGACCACAGAGAGCCAGGACCTCAGATTAAAGTCTCATCCTAAGGACGGTGCTTATTACAGTATAGTGTCCCCGTCACTACAGTAGTCAACATTTGAAGTGGATCAAAACCTTTCATCAAAGTTGTCCTAAAACCAAAACAATACCTGTTCTTGTCTTACGACAACTTTGATGAACTTTTTTGATTCACTTCAAATGTTGACTACTGTATAAGTTATACTGTATACTGAAGTTAGCATCACCCTCAGCTTATGACTAGCTATGGGCCAACCAAGGAACAAACCAGCTTAAAACAGCTGCCATGCTTCAAAACATACCTAACCAGCATATGCTGTTTTTTTCAACAGGTAATGCTTTTGGGAAATGCACCCTTGGAAAGGACCAGTGTTGGACATGTCAGGGCGCTGTATGCCCACAATGAGACTGTGATATGTCTTATATATGTTATTAATGCTTATTAGAGTGTTTTGTTGTTAGCTTAGAACAGGAGTGTCCAAACTCAGTCCTGGAGGGCCACTGCCCTGCAGAGTTTAGCTCCAAGCTCAATTAAACACACCTGAACAAGCAAATCAATGTCGTTCTTGGCATACTAGAAATTTCTAGGCAGGTGCGTTGAGGCATTCGGAGCTAAACTTTGTAGGACATCGGCCCTCCAGGACTGATTTTGGACACCCCTGGCTTAGAAACATGCTAACATTTTCTTTACACATCTGGCAGATGCTTTTATCCAAAGGGCATACCATTTCAACAGTTCTTGCATTATACGGTAGGGGAAATCAAACACATGGCCTTGCTAATGCCTTGCCCCTTTCTTCTACAACAGCACATCAACCTCAGTTAGAATCAGTTGCATCTCTCATTCTCTTCACGTGATGATCACTATTTGTGCCAGACAGCATTGCTGCTACAGTATGTGGAGCGTTCCAAATGAGTCACTTATGAAGTTCTATTTCGGTTAGCATACTGCCTATGTAGGCTGCTGACATAGGGTGACCAGACGTCCCGTTTTCACAAGGTTTGTCCTGGAGTCCTGACAGTTCACTAAAAATGTAAAAAGCTTATGTCCCGATTTCAGCTGTTAGGCTGACATGCAAATATCCTCTGTGTCCTTCCAGTTAGCGTTTCTGGTAATATTTGCTGAGAAAGAAAAACTCTTGATTGGCCATTTTTACTGAAAGTGTCCTTTAAGGGTAAGATGGGGTTTTATTAAAAGTTTGCTGTCTATGCAGTAGAAACACTTTTTAAAATTTTTTTTGATTATTTATTAAATTGGTGCTACACGAGAAAATGGAGAAAAAAGTCAGTGGCGAAAAAGGTTGTAAAATGCCCATGATGAACTGGGCTTGATTCAACTATCTGTGAGCGGAGATGCAGAATTGAAGATGTACGATCTGTAGTTTTTGCAAAAGAGCCTGGAGCTGTCAAAAATCCACTGAATGTTGTAAAATGCTGACAAAGAGATATCTTGATGGAGGCATGGAAAAATACTGCACATTGTTCATTTACTTTTACAATACAACACTGCTTGAAAGTGATTGAACTTACACTTTTCCAACACAAATGCATGCAGTGCAAACAGCTCCTCAAGTTAGCTAGTTAGCTAAGCTGGAGAAATAAAGTGCCATAGGGTTGATGTATTTGTAGGCTAACCCAGAAGTTAGCATCACCCTGGTTCCTTCGACAAAAAGCCAATAGGATTTTATTTTATTTTTTTTTACTTTGGATAATTGCAGATGGTTCTTACATATTCTGTTCGTCATGAAATTTCTTACATTATGGTTGCACAACTTCAAGTGTCACCATCACTAAGCTGCCAAAAACTCTTTAAAAGTCCACAAGTTTAAAGTTTGAATTTGGATGGTTTGCAAAAGAGCAGGTACAAACACAACAAGCTCTCAAAGAGTAAATGAGTTTTCCTGTTCGGTGTGA
Source organism: Labeo rohita (assembly GCF_022985175.1). Taxonomy (NCBI): domain Eukaryota; kingdom Metazoa; phylum Chordata; class Actinopteri; order Cypriniformes; family Cyprinidae; genus Labeo; species Labeo rohita. The sequence goes on along the minus strand of NC_066881.1, from coordinate 11,833,613 downwards.
TAACGCTTAATGCCCCTGACAGACTCTGTGATCCCATTCAGCCACTTATTAATAGCAACCACCTTTTTCAGAACACATAAAAGTTTCAAAAATCATGAGTGGGGTGTTACTGATGTATTTTATATCATAGAATAAAACTAAAATATCTTAAAGGGGTCATCGGATGCCCATTTTCCACAAGTTGATATGATTCTTTAAGGTCTTAATGAAAAGTCTATAATATACTTAGGTTAAAAATTCTCAATTGTAGTGTAAAACCCTTTTTACCTTGCCAAAATCCGCTCTGCAAAAATCATCCCATTCTGGTCGAGGCTGCTTTAAATGTAAATGAGCTCTGCTCGGCCCGCCCCTCTCTTCTCTCTGTGGAGTGACAAGCCTGTTTACTTTAGCCGCATTTAGCCGTTAAAATTGCTAACTAGCACATTATTAGGAAAGGCGATTCATAGAAAAACCCTTATGATCACTTCGGCTGTAAGTAAAGCTGGATCACGAATGATTCGCACAAACATAGACAGATATATGTAGATTGGGAGGAGCATTCCCTTCACAAACAAACGTAATCCACTGCATCTTCAGCGGCTAAGATGTCGGGAGTAAATGACGACCACTAAGTTCATTATTACATCCAACAACACAACACCTCAGTCACTCAATTCTTGTCTAACTTCCATCCCTGCTCCGGCATCAAAACATGGAGGTGGGACTGTTGCAGCTGATCTGAGGTAAGACGCTCATGTCAACAACTATCGTGGGAGTGGCCTCTGTGGGTGTGACGCCACAACGACAGGCATCTGAGAACGGCTCGATTTGAAAAACGGGATATTATTTTTACAGATTAACTAAAAATGGATTTTTATCATTATAGGGTAGATGTGTACATACACTGCCAACACACATTATTGTTCAAACAGCATGTAAAAGTGAACTTAGCATCCGATGACCCCTTTAACACAAGCTCAAAACACTAGCCTCAGGACAATGGAACTGGTTTTAGGACTTTGATGCTTCATGACCAAACATGTGGAACAATCCATCTTTTTTTAGACTACCAATATAGATTGTTTGTCTCATGTGAGTGTACGCCATGTTAAACATATTTTTCAAAAGTGCTATTCTCTTCTTTAGGAATAAAACTTTTTAATGAGGAAAAAATTGCTGAGCACACAATATGACATTATCATATGACACTATGATAACAACACTGCTAGACACTTTCCCTCATTTCGCTGAAATAAACTGCATGTTTTGCAACTGCAGTTATTCCTGTCATTATTTCAGACAAGAGTAGGTAAACTTCTCCCAGGGCGAATTCACATGGATACTGTCTATAGGTATGTAGTTAAAAGACAGGAAGACAGCTGGCTATGTGTTGGAACAGAATTTATATTCTTACTGTATGGCAGGACTATACGCTGCTTGAGGTGTTGAGAGAAGTAGAAATGGATAATAACTGTCAAGCAGTGATGTAAAATTTCCTTTTAAGACTTTTTTGAAAGTGGTAGACATGCAGTCAGAGTGATGGTATGAAGTCTTTCATGCACTGAACCAGTCACACCAACAAACACGACGCTAAACATCAACCTAGCCACTCAGACAGAGTCACGTTGGAAGGGGCGTACAGGCAGCGTCTGGCTGCTTAGTTTCCCATAAAGCCATTCAACACACGTTCAGAGCCCAGAAACTGAATGATGCCTTTGCTCATAGAGTTAAACCAGCAGAAAAGGAAGGAAATTAAACGGGGATAATACTTAAAACGCTTTAGCTAAGTGTGTGCAGGCTGTTGACTTTATCTCCAGTCTGAGCTCATTGCTTGGCTGCGTCTGTCTGGCGGTGAAATGCCAGGAAGAAAGAAAGTAAGAGTCACATAACGGCACATATACACTCACCCCAGTAAGAGTGTTATACGCAGACACAAATGCGCGCATATATACCCACTGGCACATGCATGGATGCAAAAACATTTGCACGCTGTGTGTGCTGGCCTGCAGGAGGAGTCATTATGATTCTGAGTGTGTGAGCGGAGCGGGCCAAACGCAGAGGGTCAGATCTCATTTCCTTTAGAGTGTCTTGCCAATCGATTCTTCTCAGAGAGATATAGAATGAGGTAGAGAGAAATAAAGAGGGAAATAAGACAATATCAGGGAAAAGGAAAGATAAAGGTACAAAGATAAATATGGGTTCATGTGCAAACACATAAAGATCTATGATATCAGCAATATCACTTTAGTTAGAAGATTATGGCTGGAAATGTACTTGCAAAAATCATTTTTGAGCAGTATTTTTGTCATTATCCAGCAAAAATGTGTTTAAAACAAGATTGCTTGATATTTTCAGGGAATATGTCTTCACTGTAGTTTTTATATTTACTGAGGTTTATGTTTACAGAAAAAAAAGTTTTATTTTCTGAAAACAAGTATCCTATGTCTTACACTGTTTTGCTTCTCAATTATTATTCAACCCATTCTCACTCCTAAGGCGTCAAACACTGAATCAAGGGCATATATTGTAGCATCTTATGATGCTAAATGTACCCCTAGACATTACTATATTGACAAATAAGGAATCCTATTGCTCAGTTGTTTGCCTTATGCTTCACATCAAGACGCATTACTTCTTTGCATGCATTTGTAGAAGTAGAATTGATTTGCACTTTATAGATTTCTTTTTTCTCCGAGCAACTAACCCCACCCCTACACTAAACTTCACCAATTCTCAACAAAATAACACATATAACTATATCAGGGACGTTTCCAGTGCCTCCTCAAAATATTGGATGAGAAAAAAATCGTAGTACAAAAATAAAACTATGTGAATATTGCAAAATATAGCATTAAAAAGTGTATATATCACCTGTTTTTCTAAAGAAACATTGTTCAATAGTGATAAAGCCGGTAAAGTTACAGCGGAAGTCTGCATGTTTCCTGCCTCCCCTGAGCCCATTATTAGGAAAGGTGATTTGCAAAGATTCATAAATAAGAACTTATACTTACTACTTCTGTGAAGCTGGATCACGACTGGTTTGCATGGACATAGGCAATTAGGTAGACTGGATGTGCAATAAATGTAAAATGCTTAAAAACACTAACTTGATGAGATTCAAACCGCGCTTTAATAAATAGAATACAGATTAAAATAACTCTAAAAAATAACTCTAAATAACTCTAAAAAAAATATATATATACATATATATATATATATATATATATATATATATGTATATATATACATATATATAAATGTATTTATTTTATTTTATTTTATTTTAAAAAACAGTATATTTGCTTTCCAAGTCTTGAGAAACAGGGTGAAACTTTTTAATCGCTGGAAATGTTCTTGCTCCATTAATGCAGTCACATCTCATTCAAAAGACGGTCCATGCAAGTATTAGCATGGCACAATTGGTCACATGACACGTGACAGCCAAAGGCATTTCACAAACAAAGCTGACGTAACACTTCTTCAGGAGACTTTTTCTTTTCTGAATGTTTTGGAATTTTTGTAATTTTTAAATAAATTCTGACTGTAGTTGTTGTTATATCTTGTGTTTCTTGCACTTTTGGTCCTTAAGTAAATATATATTTTCTACGGATATTTAGATCTTTTTATGAAAACAAGAATGCTGATTAAAACATATTTTTTGTGTGTGTGTTTGTATCTGTCTCTCTGTCTATAGCTGTTTCTATCATCTTGTTTTTATGCGCATTTTGAAGTATTGCATTAGAAATGAGTGATGGAAATGCCAAAAAAATCTGAAAAAAAAAAACCTTAATTCACAAAAAAAGTTTTGCTTGAGGTGGTTTTTGAATTGTGTGAAAAAGGTTAATACGAATAACGGGAAACAGAAGCGAATTTTTTTACGAATAAATTCCTCCACTCGCACCAAAACAGTCATGTGACATTGCACTATGGGACGGGAAACTTTACAAACCAGCAGATCGATCATGTCGCACAGCATCTGAAATGTTGTTATGGTCATTCTTAAATGCCTGAGCAAAGTCTGTCGTCAAAGTATTTCTGTATAATTGCCTTCTAGAACTATTTAACAAGACTGCATTCCCAAACAGCAGGCATCCGAATCTGTTTTATGTCATATTCCAAGTTAAATTTCGCAACTTTTAGATGGAAACCTGGCTTATGTTTGATGGAATAATATTTGTGGGCTCCACAGCGTCTTTGTCTTCTCCCGTGGAACTAAACTTCACGCATATAACTCTCACGGGATAGCATAACAGATGCACACATTTATCGACTGACTTCCTGTTGGTGACACATGAAAAATGACTACATTTCCTGGACCCAGTGGGATTTGGCCACTCAACAGAACTGTAATGGTTTACTGCCTCTCACATGCATTGCACAAATATTGTAAAACACCCCATGTAGGTAGTGGTGCCTTGTGGCTAGGTTTGCAGTGAGGTATCATGTTCTTTCATCTCTCACAAAGCAAACAGTTTGATCAACTAGGTGCAGCATCAAGACCTGCAGATCTATATACACAAACGTACACTGCATACATGAAACTTCAGGAGAGGATCATGGTGTAATTTATTTCAGTGGGACCAATAGAAGTTCTGAAAGCCTCAGGAAAATAAACGAATTTCTCTTTCACAGAGCTGGTTTTCCACTGTCCTCTACCGTATGCCTGATAATGAAATGCCCTGGTTATCTTTCTCTGTATGTGTGTTATTTTAATGAAGATACTGCAATTTAGTAATGAGACGCTGATAAATATTTTTGGGCTGTGCATTCGTGTGTCTGAGAGACTGGGTGGTCCACCTACACATGTTTCCTGAGGGGAATAGTTAAATACCAAGCAGATCAATAGTGACAAACTAATTAGATGTATTTGTGTCTGGGCAAGTGGGTGTTTAGACATAGCTTTGAGTGATTTTTTTAATGCAATGATTTCCATTTAAATGTTAATGATCCAACAGGGTAGTCAATGCTTCCTTTTACATATCAATTAGTTGTGGCTCTCTAAATTACCAATCAATCCAACCCCAGGATTAAGAAGACATCTCAACTTCCAGTAGCAGCCCTAGAGTTTTCTTTACTGGGGGTGTTTAATAACTCTAAGGGTGCTAATGAAAATAGTTATCTGTGCAAGTAATATGTGTGCAGATGGCAATTATAAACTCTAAATAACTCTAAATAACTATTGTTTTTTAGACACAGCACAGCTTCTAAAACAGCATGCTGTGCATTTATTTTTCTCAGTGGTATTCCACCTTGCCTATCTCAGACCATAGCCACAAATAGTTTAGTGATTTGGCTTGTCTGCTGCCATCTGCCATGTCACACACTGTACAATAAATATAACACACACACACTCATAAAGAGAATGCTCTTTTTGTAACGTTTGGACAATTTTGACTAAATATAAATTGTGCCTAAGTATGAATTTCTATCTTTTATTGCAGTGGTTCTCAACTCTGGCCCTTGAAGTCCACTTTCCTGCAAAGTTTATGCTGCTTTCGCATACTATCGGAAAATGTTCTCCTTCCTGTGTCTGAAGTCGTAATTATGAGTTTGTCATATTCATTCGAGTCAGATTTTTTTCTAGATAGGAATTTCTCCACCAATCATAATGCCGAATCTGCCATTTTTGTCTGACAAACAAACCAGACAGGAGAGTAGATTAACACTGGTGGACTGGTGTGTATTGATGTCTTTCAGCAGTTGAAAGCAGAGCTGGGCGATTTTATCAATGAATTCGAATTTAACGTTTCGCCACAATTTTATTTTTTAGAAATCAAGGAATCACGATTTTAAATAGAAATATTAAAAAACGTTAGAATTAGACGCTTTGACAATATGCCAGTATTAAAGGAGAAGTCCACTTCCAAAACAAAGATTTACATATAATGTACTCACCCCCTTGTCATCCAAGATGTTCATGTCTTTCTTTCTTCAGTCAAAAAGAAATTATGTTTTTTGAGGAAAACATTTCAGCATTTTTCTCCATATAATGGACTGATATGGTGCCCCGATTTTGAACTTGCAAAAGGCAGTTTAAATGCGGCTTCAAACGATCCCAAATGCGGTTGTAAACGATCCCAGCAGAGGAAGAAGGATCTCATCTAGCGAAACGATCAGTTAGTTTCATTAAAAAAATACAATTTAAATACTTTTTAATCTCAAACGCTCGTCTTGCCTTTCTCTCCATGAACTCTGTGTATTCTGACTCAAGACAGTTATGGTATGTCGAAAAACTCCCTCAACTTCCCTCAAATCATTTCAAAATCATCCTACATCGCTGCAGAAGTTCTGACCCAGTCTTTGCAACGTGAACATGCAAAGAAGATCAAACACCCTTAACAAAAAAGGTAAAACAGCGATATAGGACGATTTTGAAGTTGAGAGCGAACTACTACCCTAACTGTCATGAACCGGAACAAAAACAGTCCAAGCAGAGTAAGACAAGACGAGCGTTTGACATTAAAAAGTATATAAATTGCATTCTTTTTATTAAAATAACTTCAACGATTGTTACGCTACATAAGACCCTCCTTTTCACGACTGGGATTGTTTACAACCACATTTGGGATCGCTTGAAGCCACATTTAAACTGCATTTTGGAAGTTCAAAATCGGGGCACCATACCAGTCCATTATATGAAGAAAAGTGCTGAAATGTTTTCCTCAAAAAGCATAATTTCTTTACGACTGAAGAAAGAAAGACATAAACATCTTGGATGACAAGGGGGTGAGTAAATTATTTGTAAATTGTTGTTTTGGAAGTGGACTTCTCCTTTAACAGTAAAGAGAAGGAAACAATCCAACCGCATGTCAGCGCATGTGATTAACCACTCATGTATGATGTGCTCATATAATAGGCGACATTCAAACAGAATGCACTTTTGTGTCGACAAAGATGCAGCACGGGCAGTGGAATAGGAAAAACATGCAAGAAGATGGTAGTGAACTTCGTTTAACTTGAGTGCCACATTTTTTCATGCATGCGATGCTGCAAGTTTGACAGTGCAACAGTCAAACATGTCCATGTTTACATGGAAAAAACAGTGGAAAAGCAGTGCAGTAGGATAAAAGAAACCTGTGAAGAACTTCTACTGTATGTCTGATATATTATGCCAAACAAGCTGCTGTTCATTGTTTTTACAGAACATTTATAGTTAAGAATAGTCTACTGGTGTTATACCTTTAGTCATTTTGAATTTGAATTACCTTGACTTTTTAGATTTTTTTTAAAGCATTTTCCTTGTATTATTTCTTAACATATAATATGTATAAGCCAAGTTTATACAAGATGTAGTTGTAGTTTATGCATCTTTTCTGCAAAGATATTTAACAAGTAATTTTTTTAACATTTACATAATGTTGAAAACTTAATGTGTGGTGCACTTGGAATAGAATTTTCTTTAACTAGAGGGTTAATAAAGAAAAAGATACTTAAATCATGTTATAGTTACATTTTCAAGTTGACTAGTTAAAAATCGTAAAAAAAAAAATAGTGATCAAACATTCAGAAAAAATCAAGATTTACATTCTTTTATTTATCGCCCAGCACTAGTTGAAACAAGATACCTTCCGATGTTCATTCATGTTTATTTTATGCCGTAACGAGGAAAAGAGGAAAAGATTATCTGTTTGTGTCCCAATGATCTGTCACAACACATTAAAAAGCCACAAAATGGTATTTATTGTTTGAAATGAAAGAAAAAAAGACAAAATTTGAAAGCTGAGACTTTGTTTTATACCTAAAGTAACCTGCTCTGTCTTGTCTGTCAGCGCGTTGTCAGTTTTCTCTTTGTCCTGCGATATATATTTTTAAAACATGATGTGAAGCATAAGAGTGCCATAGCTTGTCGGACATAGCAACAGTGACTAAGGGAAATGAGAGATGATTTTATTGTTATATTAAAATGTGGATTTCCAGTTACAATGTGATTCACAGTCAACATTTCAGCTATCAATAATGCAACAAGTTATGACAGCCTGATATGATGTTTGCATCATGACAGTTCTGCACTAAGAAGATTGGTAAGGAGAACAGTCTGTTTCCAAAAGCGAATCTACATTTAATATATAACCTAAAAAAAATGCAGGAATTCTGTCAGTCGCATCACATGGCCTTTTTTGTATTTTTTATTTAATTTTTTTATTTTCTGGTGGACTTATATTTGTCCCTGTCAGCTATTTTTGATGTCACAGAGTTAGAAACATGGCATTTACTACTTGATTGATTGGATCAAAAACTTCTGTAGGCCCATGAGGAAAGATGGCAGATTTGAAATTGCATCCTTTCAGTGGCTTCTGCCGTTGAGATGAATAGGGATACTGGGGGATGGCTTTTCCCATATATTACAGACCTCCTTGATTTGCCTCTTTCGCACACCCTTTTTAATGCTGTGCTAAAATGCGGCAAGCTTTTTTAGCAGTGCTGAATGAAAGATCAATTAAATCTCCACCATTTAGCATCTACTGAGAAACTCTGGCTCATTTAGACACAACCGCGGAGTGTCCTTCAAACGCTCTGTGATAGAGCTATCTAACACGCACACGCCACGGCTGTGACAACAGCATGGGACAAAAGCCAGCAGAGGGTTTCGAGTGACAATGGAGAGGAGAGAAAGCGACAGTCTCCTTGTGACGATGTCATATGACAGTCTTGTAATGATGATGTTGTCTGACAGGACCCCTGCGTGAGATACTGAGAGGCAGCGTGCTGACACAGGAGTCGTAATGTTATGGATTACTGCTCTGTGTGTGTTTACAGATGGTCCTTCTTATGATTTCATAGTACTGTGAAGCCTCTGGATTTGCTGTGACCTCTTTTTAGCATTAGTAGCATATTTTTGTTTAGCATTTGTTAATGCGAATGAATTAATTCATTGCTCTTCATCTCATTAGAAGCAGTGTGAAGTGGAATGGGATTAGCTTACAGCTATGTTAACGCACTTGTTGTAGCACATCTTTAGATTCATTAGCAGATGTGCAAGTGTCCGATGAGCGAGTCTCCTCTGTCGTCGTAACTGGATTTCACCATGGCAACGAATCCAGGTCAGGTAAGAGTGCTAAACCCAAGACGGATTGTGCCTGGTGTGCATCTGAAAGTGTGTGTGGGAAAGTGTGAACTGCTGTGGACCACCTTGGGAAGCTGATTCTGATTCTGAAAGTGTCTATGAGGCATGGTTAACCATGCAGAGAGAGAAAGATGTTAAGAAGGACAGAAAGTGAAGTCAAAAACACAATTGTTTATTGACGGGGAAAAACTTTTATAAGCTGTTACTAAACCTATCCAAGCAACAACCACAATTCATTAAAACTCTGCATGTACAGACTCTGATTTAGCAAATTCTTGTCAGTGATATCCATTTGTTTTAATTAGGAATCCACAAAATTGTAATTTCACATGGTAAAACCGTTCCGCATGCAGATTTTGCAACAGGGTGAGGGTTTTTATGGATTCGCCACATTGACCAACAACAAGCTGCTTGGTTTGAAAGTAACTTCTGTCAGATGTGCTTCATACATCACTACACTATTGACAATATACAACAAACCTTTTTTTCTGTGAAATTTTACCAATATTTTGCTGATGCGACCACATATTAATGCTAATTCTGTTTACTATTTGACTTAGCGTTTGAGTGCTATTCTATTTTTCTTTATGAAAGCAGCAACTACAAGGCTTGGACAAAATAATGTGAACACCTGGGAAATAGGCAATATTTATTAAAGGGATAGTTCACCCAAAAATTTAAATTCTGTCAATAATTACACACCCTCATGTCGTTCTAAACCTGTAAGACCTTCGTTCATTTTCAGAACACAAATTAAGATATTTTTGATGAAATCCAAGAGCTTTCTGACCCTGCATAGACAGCAGTGCAACTGACACGTTCAAGGCCCAAAAGGTAGTAAGAACATTGCTAAAATAGTCCTTTTGACATCAGTGGTTCAACCGTAATTTTATGAAGCTATGAGAATACTTTTTGTGTGCAAATAAACATAGTATGAAAAAAGTCATGAAAAAAGTATATTTGTAGCTTTATAAAATTATGCTTGAACCACTGATGTCACATGGACTATTTTAGCCATGTCCTTACTACATTTATGGGCCTTGAGCGTGGTAGTTGCGTTGCTGTCAATTTTTGCTCCGAAGACAAACAAAGGTTATGCAGGTGTGGAACTAAATGAGGGTGAGTAATTAATGACAGAATTTACTAACTAACCCTTTAATGTATTTTACCAACATTTGCCTAGAATAGATTTATGTATCTTTTGACTAGTCTCCAGATGAATGATAATTTTCACCTGAGATTCAGAGCAAACTTACCATTATGTTATTTTTGCACAGAGATTGGTAGGTCTGTTAGTAAAATCTGTTAGCTTTAGCCATCTTTGTTGCATTATGTGCCAATGGGGAACATTCAAAAATGGGAAAAGAGCACTTTAAAAGTTTGCATTCTCGTAACTTAAGAAGTATAAAAGATATCGTAATGCCCTTTTAGATACTGGGTCTTAACAAACTTCCCTTTTGGTATCTTCATTTTTAAGGACCTATATGGTGCAGTTCTAGAGATATTGGAATTTCAATATGGCTCCAGGAGTAAACTGTTAAAATGTACACTTCCAAAGTTTGTGTGCCTATAACTCAAGAAGTTTTAAAGATATCGCAATATGATTTTAGATTCTAGTTCTTAATAAACTTTTCTTTCGGAATCTAAATTTTAATCCCCCTCTACAAAATAGCCTCTACAAGGCATAGAGATAATGGCCCCTCTACAAAATACTGGATTACTCAGTAAATATTCATCCATGAGAAAAAATATTAGCAAAATCAAAAATGTGAGCTGGGGACCTCTGGCTGAGTTGACACAGAATGATGCATTTTGATAATATTTTTTTGGTATGTATAGAACTGAACTGAACAGCTGGTTGTCAATGCAATGCTGTTTTTCCCTTTCCTTTGGACACTGACAACTCATGTCTGTTTTTCCTCCAGTTAGAGTAAAGCACATGTCTATATAATGCCTTTCAAATGTTTATCATCTCACATGTTCTTATTCAGAAGAACGAGTGATGACAGATGTGTTCAGGCAGCGTAATAAGATACTGTTCTGATAAGTGATCAAGTACCTTGAAGCGCTTCACATTTTATTCACTGTAAAAGCTGCACCTCATCCTGTGGGATGCATGAGAATATGAGAGCTGAATATATACAAATAAAAATCAAAATATAGCCAGACTTGGATGCACCTCAAAGCACAAGCCATTATCTATCATCACCTCAACGCCAGCGCTACCCAGTGCATTTAGTTGCAACGGTGAGATTTAAAAGACAGGGTTCAATGGAAAAGTGCATTTTCATTGTTGCCTATAGCAGCCAAAGAGAAATCAATTTGCTTTGAATAATGTTTTTACTTGTCGACTATTTGGTGCAGAACAGGAACTTGACTGGTCAATTACAGAGTTCAGGTAAAAGAATAAAGAGATTTGTTGTAGATATTCATTCAAGCACATGACAGATTACTGATAATCTAAGATTTGTAGATTAAAGACTTGAAGAGGAGGCTCAAAGAAGCATTTCTTATTAATAATCTTGAAAACAGTTGTGCTGCTTATTGACTTTTGTGGATTGGTTGAATAGTAGGTTCAAAAGAAGAGTATTAATTTGAAATCTTTTGCAACATTAAATGTCTTTAACTTTCACTTATTATCAATTTAAAGCCTCCTTACTGAATTAATTTCTTCTTAATTCGTCTTACTGTCCCCAACATTTTGAACACAGTGTATACAGTATATACAAAAACATGTGGCAGTTACTTTTGTCTAAAGTGACTTGCATTGCTTTTTTTTAATTTGCATTCCATGTGAATCAAACTAATGACCTTGGCATTGCTAGCACCATGTTCTAGTGTTTGAGCTACAAAAATGCTGTTCTCCAGCAAAACCTTCTAGTGAGGCTAGCCAACTAGCATGTTCTCTCTGGTGTTTTGTCAAGACATCCTTGCAAGTTTAAGTATACAAAGCCTCATGGGGACATTAGAAGATCAGGGTATTAATGGTGTTCTTTTGTTGTTGTAATGCAGCAGAATAAGTCAGCTTGCTCTTGTAGCCCTAAGACGTTATCTCATTACAGAGTGTTTCCTTCCCTCTATGGAGATCTGTACCCCTTTCTGTCAATGAGAGTAATGGCTTTCAAAATGGATTGTTAAGGAGTATGTGAACAATAAAAGCAGAGGAGGAGTGCATGTTTGGAGGGGTACTAAGCCATTTCAGCCACTTTGCAAACACCTGATAAACTTAAACACTGAATTAGACCACACCCTTTATTCTAAACCCCACCCCCAAACATATCAGCCAATCCAATGTCAGTAAAACCCAACATATAAAAGGTAAAGCGTGTTTTCGGATTCAAACCAAGAACTGACCAAGAATCAAGAACTTTAAAACAGAATCATGTTTGTGAACGGGACAATACCAATTACACTGTATTATTGGGACGATGCCTGTGTATAACTTTATAGTAGGCATTTTGCAAACTGCAAGCTCACAGCTCAGGCAGAATTTGTTTGTTTGTTTGTTTTTTGCCATGGTGCTGCAGATTCAGCTACTAAAAAGCGCTGCAGGAAACACGAGATTGGCTGTTCCCCTGACTCTGTTTCCTGTTCACATAGCTTAGGGCTGTCGCACAGACAAATATTATTCCTCAAGACACATATTTCATATCTGTTAGGTAGAAGGTGCATTCTATACATAGTATTCCAGTAAGTATGGGAAGATTTTTGTCAGCAGAACCTCTCAGACTTTAAATGTCAGGGGTTAATTCAAGTAAATAGTAAAGTTAATAGTACAATAATTTACACACAAATGCATTTGCATGTTTATGGTTCTCTGATGTCTCTATATATATTCTCCTTTTTTTCACATAAGAGCGGGCACAGCCATTTGTAAATTTTATGGGTCCGGTTTCCGATCTCATCTGCGTCCAGCTATATTTAGCTGTATAAAACAGCTTGTTTTGCTGCTTGATACTGCAAATTGGTGTGTCTTACCATAGTATTTTAATGTATCATCTTACACACTGGTTTGTAGTGCAAACAGTTTTACAGTTTATTTGTTGTTATTCTTCTTGTTATTTCCCTATAGTGGCTAATGAACCGAAAGGCTTACCCATAAGCTTACTTCTGCGTTGAAGAAAAAGGTGGATAGGACTGCATGACTTACGTTGTGATTATTTTGCAATTTGAACTGCAATTATGATATTTCTTTGCATATGTAAATGTCTTGCTAAAACTAAAGGAGTGTACACACCAAAAGCCAATTTAATTATTTGCATGAGTACATCACATATATGCATGCCTGCCTTCTCGTACCTGTCTGCTGCTACTGCCTTTAATAAACTACCGCACATGGATTCTAACTCAGCCTCAGCGTCCTCGTTACAATACAAAGTCAATGTAAAGATGCAAATAGATGCAAATTTGCACTGGGCCATTAGAATTGTTGCCACTGCTGTCACCACTGTTGAGCTAGATGGGTGTGGTTTCAGCAACCAGCTCCACCCACGTCCCACCTCTTTGCCCATTTTTGATTATCAGGAAGTGGCACGCAGTCAAGATGGCGACAGCTAGCTCCACCCACTTTGGGCTTCAAAAATGCACTTCAGAAACCTACGGGTGACGTCACGGACACTATGTCCATGTTTTTTACGGTCTATGCCTCAAACGTGTCTTCTGCGCAAATAAAAATTTTCGTCTCAAGCGGAAAATTCGCATGACGTGTTGTCACGTTCCCAAGTTCCCAAGACAATGAGAGTAGAGCTTATTGACATGTCTGGTTCGACATGTCCGGTTGCATCATGTTTTTATTTTTAAGTGACGCGAAAAACATCCCACGAGTAAACTAATGAATAACACAATGCAAATGCGTTTGGTGTGCACAGATACTAAGATATCCAGACCCAAAGAACAAAGACTCTACTGTTAATCAAAATGATGAAAATGGAATTAATGGGGTTAATTTTAAGGTTTATGTTTAACATTCGCTTAATGCTATAGTTCACTTTTTAAAGAACCAACCAACATTACAAGTTACAATACAACTATACATATGTGACCCTGGACCAGTCGTAGCACGGGTATATTTGTAGCAATAACCAAAAATACATTGTATGGGTCAAAATTATTGTTTTTTCTTTTATGCCAAAAATCATTAGGATATTAAGTAAAGATCATGTTCCATTAAGATATTTTGTAAATTTCCTACCTTAAAGATATCAAAACTTAATTTTTGTTTAGTAATATGCATTACTAAGAACTTAATTTGGACAATTTTAAATGCGATTTTCTCAGTATTTTGATTTTTTTGCACCCTCAGATTCCAGATTTTTAAATAGCTCATATCTCAGCTAAATATTATCCTAACAAACCATACATCAATTGAAAGCTTATTTATTCAGCTTTCGGATAATGCATAAATGTGACTATGAAATATTATAAAATAGATTGCAGTTGTATTTTTTTGTGTGCAGTCATTGTGCTAATTCAGTTTAAAGGGGTGATGACATGAGAAATCAAATTTGCCTTGATTTTTTGGCATATAAGAGGTTTTTAAAACATCAAAACATCTTGCAAGTTTCATAGCTTAAAACATCCTCCTCATTATAAACAAAGAATTTATTTAATTATTAATTAAGATGACATCACCCAGGCACAAACATTAGCGTACACTCTGCCTCCAGTGCCATGTCACGTCAAAAGGAAATAAATTACAATTACTGCCGCTATATTGTCTACATTGGATCCAGTATACAGATGCACGTCAATTTCTGACACAGTCCACGCACTTGAGTTTGTCGTACGACAAATGGAGTGAAAGCGTTTAAACCAAACGCTTTGACGCGTTTGGTTTAAACAGCTCGTTTCTGTCTTTGTACAGATATCAGAAGGATCCCAGCGTAAGGAAAAAGTGGATAGTCTATTTTAATGGCATCCTGGATCATGTCAGAGGATTGTTAGGACTTGGGAGCATGTTGTTTTGTATTTAAGACACAGTGTCATGGAGAGTTCACAAAGAAACATTTGTTGAAAGATGAAGTGGAACTAGATCTGACTGCATCTGCAAACCGTAAGTAAATGATTTCATAATGCTTTGTCTGGAAATGTCCTTTTTATTTTCATTATGTTGTCAAAACACAATAGCAAGGTGGCATTGATACTGTTTCCTATGCAATGACATTAGCCAGTCACAACAGTGGCTGATTACTGAAAAGCCTCAAAGGATCGCTCCTTAAAATAACTTGTTTCAGATAGAGGGTCAGAATGATGGTTGAAAATAATAATTTTTCCCCATATTTAATTTTTTTTCTGGTTTATGCAAAAAACTTTATTAAGTAAACCTCAAGGAACATAATACAATGTATTAATTTAAATTAATACAAGTCATTTTAAAAATCCATGTCATGACTTCTTTAATTAATTATTAGCTTTTCATCAATTCACAAACTGCCTGGAGTTCTCTTGCACATCCCCGTTTGCGAAATCCTGGTTTGCAGGATCTGTTAGTCTATCTAATATTACATGTTTTTACTCTGGCTGAGCATATCTGCAAATAGGACATCTATTACTGGATAATGTCTTCGCAAATTTCCATAGAAAGAGTCTCTTATCAAGTAATAATTTCATGTATTCGGCGGTACCTGCCTTGGCTGTAAGCATAAGCAGAAATAGTGGTGAGATATATAAAGACAAGAGTCTGATAAATCTGTGTGTATGTGTGTGTGCAGGTGTGTCTGCAAAGGAAGTGAGAACCAGAAGGCATGAATATTCCATCTGGAGTGAAATAAGGTGATAGTGTTCCTACACACACAGTGAATACACCCGTGGCATAAGCAGGCATGCTGCGAACTGTCTTAAGGAAATGTTGTCTCTAAGCTTGCCAAACCAGTACAGCATCTCCAAAGGAAGTTGTCTTCTGCCTATCTATCTATCCCCTTGTCTTTCAGACCCCTCATCTGTCCATCTCTCCGTCTATGTGTCTGTCAGGGTCCTTCCATGTTTTTCGGCGTCTGTCTAGCAGAAGCATGTCAGATTCTCCAACCAGTGAAAGAATTTAAATATCAAAGCATCATCCTGGGTAAAGTCACATACTCCTGAACCCTTCATGAACATGCTCTGTTTTTTCTCTCTCTGTACTCACACACACCATTCAACTGAAAGTAGCTTCATTGGCATCACTGTGAAAGAGGATAATGTTGCCAAAGAGTAGTGTCTACAACAATAATCATGCAAATATGTTTCTTTTTCTTTTAGAAATTTTTAGAGAAGGCTATTTTCAGAAGAGATGGAAAAACTAAAATGTAAAATTCCGTTGTTCCAATATTAAAAAACGTAAGTCACAGCTTGGAAGATGTTCTTCACTTAATATAAGCTTTTCAATTTCTTTTTTTTTTTTTTTTGAGTTTACTGCTCAAGGGAAGTCTTAGAGGGATCAAGACGAGCAACATACATTCCTGGAGTGTGTTCAGCATGCTACAGCCTTGCTTTATCAATTGCGATGCCCTCTTGCATTATAAATTCTGCCTGATAACACACGAGATAGCAACTATGGGGAAATTGGAATTGCAGTGAAGTTTTTTTTAGTGTTGCTTAGACTATCAAGACTTTCATTTTTCATTGTCCAAGTTTATTTTTTGCTGTTGTTTCGTCAAGATTTTTATTTTAACATTTTTAAAACTCTTATTTGAGTTGTGCATTATTGCTGTCTTCACGAGTTCTGTACTTGTTTGTGACTTATGTGTTTTGTGTTTGATTGATATTCATTGCATCTCCTTCATGCAAGTCTAATGCAGTTGTTTACGTTGATTTTGTTTCAGTATGCATATTTTTCATTGGACATTTAAGTGGTGATTCAACACAGCACTGAAACTGCTTATTGTACAAAACGTGAGCAAAATGTCCTTAATGTTGAAATGTATTATTATTATTCATTATATTTACTAAACCAATATACTGTACAAAATACACTGTGGTCAGCACAAAACTAGTTTATCCTTATTCCAAGTGAACCCATATTTAATATTTAACTTAAATGTTCTATAAAGATGTTTTCTTTTTGAAACAAATACATAATTTTGAAAGTATTTAGCATTGTTTTTCACAAAAGGCCACCAGACCTGAACAGCTGGACATTTGCAATGATTTCTGCCTCAAAATTAGAGTCTGTTTTCATGAGTCAAGTCATCTTCAAACTAATGTTGAGTGCCATTAGACTACGCATATCTCATAAGTGATTGAAAAGTTTTAAATTGTCCTAGAGTGGATGAGTTTTAAGAGCTATTTCCAACAACTTTCCACAATGTTTAGTGTATAACTTTAGTGCTATCATGCTTTAGGAAACTTGGAGTATACCATGTGCCATATGACAACCTTGTAAAAAAACTTTTATTTTGCATGCTAGCCTCTGGTCATTATATGCTTTAATTGTAAGAAAAATAGATCATTTGCATTCTTCAAAATTTTTCCTCGCATATCCCATTGAAAAGCAAAAGAAAATTCAATTTGGAATGACATTCCGTTGAGTAATTGATGACAGAACCAGAATGTGTTATAAGTAATCCTCCAGTTAGTTGGTTGTGTGACTAAACCTGGAACCGCTGTGAGGGATTCTTTACTAAAAGGTCCTAACACCAGGTTTTAATCGCAGTGTATGTGAGAATGAGGATTGAAGTTCTTCATTAACATGGTCAGTTGGTGCGAGGTTTGCTTTGGGATGTTAATTATAGACTATGGAAACTCCATCTCTTATCACCTCTTCTGCCAAATTCATTAGAACCGGAACTGAGCGAGCAGCTGCTGTAGCACCCCTGGTGCACCTGAGAGCAAGGTGTTTACTCCACTGACTAATTAACATAAAATCCAGAATTTCCCATGATACATTATTCATTAACTGTTAAAACTACGCCGTTTAGACATTTTGTTCTTATCATATTTTGCCTCATTACACAGTTAATGGTAAGGTACAAAGGCATCCAGGGTGTTCTAATAAAACAATTTCACCACAATACCATTATACCCAGTCTTCTGGATTTAATTGCACATCGGGATTCTTTAGTTTCTCTAGTCTCCTAGTTCCTAAGCTAGTGAACTATTATTTGGCAGTTTGATTAAGGCGTTAAAATTATTGTTTTTAATATGCAATCAAAGATGAGTGTAGAAAACCTCCCCGACCAGTGACGTAATATCATATGGGACCCAGTGCAAAAACATGACTTCTTCCAATGTGGTATATGTAGCAAAAATAGTGAAAGTCAGGGGCGTTTCCTCCAAGGAGGCAAGGGAGGCAGTGCCTCCTCAAAATATTGGATAAGAAAATAATTTGTAGTACAAAAGTGAAACAATGCCGATATTACAATATATAACAATAAAAAGTGAAAAACGTGAGGTTACGGCGGGACTCCGTGTCTCTGTTGCCTCCCCTGAGCCCACTGAGTTTTAATAGACCCCCTAAAAAAGCATGCCGTGGGTTTGGTGGGGGTAATTGAGAATGAATTCAGGAAAGTCACGTGAGAAAAGGCAATGTTATGATTAGCTGTGATTGGTTCAAATGATAAATCCCGCCTCTTTTGTTCGTAAGTGTTTCGCATACTTGAATCAGTCTGAATGAACAATATAATGCTGTTAATGCGAAGACTAAGTTTAAAAAAGTAAGTAAACAACTCACACACTTCTATATATTTGTTACATCAGAATAAGACTTGAAATGGCCTGAAAACATGATCTGTGGGTGTTTTTAGTGAGTAATCAGCTTGGTGAAATTTAAATCTTTGTGTCCGTGACCATTTACCGAGCTTTAATGACTGATGATCCAAAAAATTCAAAAACAGTTAAAAATGAACTATTAAAAAGAATATCTGAACATAAATTTCCTGTGACGCTATATTATCATAAAATATTGGATTTGATCTTTTTATCAACTTTATCAAACATTACTGGTCAAAAATGGCCCGTCTTGCTCGTAAATGCTTGTAAATCTCTCATTATACTGTGTTACCATCAAATCTTGGACAGGTTTTGTATTTCTTTTCTGAGCTGTTTGATTGTAGGCCTCAATGATCTGAGCTTGTGATGCACCTCAGTTTTTGAGTGAACATAGCTAAAATTATCCACAAATAATTACATTTTTAGCTCAGAAACTCAGGTGCATAACTCAGATCAATGAGACCAACAACCACTCAATTCCAAAAATAAATACAAAACCTGTGCAAGATTTAATGATAGTATAGCATACAAGCAATTGTTAAAAGGCCAGTCAATTTTGACCGGGAGCACCAAATTAGATTAGATTTCAGCTCAGCACAAGGGATAATAATAATACTAGATTTATGCCGGCCCTTTAGTCTCTCAGCATTCTTCTCAACTCAGAGTTTCTCTGTCAAAATAATAGGATGCCACACGTTAATCTACAAAGCCTGACTCCTGGTTGCTTCATTCTCTGTTACGTTAGAAGTGGTGTAAAATTTTTATATTTCTCACCTTTGTTTTCTTATGTCAGCTCAAGGCTATTTACACATGTACTGTACGGGTGAATTCACCAAGTTGTAGTGTTAAAAAAACTCAAAAACCTGCAATCGCATCCACTAATCAATCACACTTCAATTTAACCTGGCCCTAAATGCTTTAAAATAGCATTTATAGCCATACAGTATATCCAGA
Source organism: Labeo rohita (assembly GCF_022985175.1). Lineage (NCBI taxonomy): Eukaryota > Metazoa > Chordata > Actinopteri > Cypriniformes > Cyprinidae > Labeo > Labeo rohita. Next base: position 11,813,932 of record NC_066881.1, on the reverse strand, counting down.
TGCAAAGTGTAAACAAGCACATTACAGTATAAGTATTTTAAAGAGCCGATTCAGATGTTTGGATCATAGTGCCAGTTCCAGTAACGTTTACCCAGATCGCTGTAGTCTTCTGCATCCTTTAAAACCATGCGCTCGAAAACCGGCCTGCAAGATGAGGAGTTTTGTCATGCAAATTGTGTTGAGCACAGATTTGCGGTGTTACCTGATTTGCATAATTCCTTTAGTGAATTGGGCACTAAAACAACGCAGCCAGCACATGCAAATAAATGCCGATTTCAGCAGCCGCAATTCATTCCTAGCGAATTCACCCATTAGAGTTTTACCATTGGGTTACCATTGGTTACCATTACATTTTTACTGTTCATTTTTCATACCTGTATGACTGTCCCTTTGTGGAACATAAAAGAAAGAATTTAGAATTTTCTTTTCATTTCTCCATACAATAAAACTCAAAGATTTTTGCTCACCACTCACTTTCAATAGAGTTTTCAAAAAGACACATTCTTCATTCTACAAAGTATTTGAGTCAGATCAAGAAATACAAATTCTCATCTAATGTGACCTCTCACAACTTTCATGGGAACAGTGTCTTTATATTTAAGTACTTTTTGAAAACTAGACTGAGGTCACTGGTCCTTCTACTTTGTGAAGATCTGCCTCTTCTCCATGTCTGGCAGTAAATACATACTTCTCATTTATGGTCTATTTATAGGGCCCAAGAGCTCCCTAACTGACTGTGACGTGTAAATTCATTATCCTTATCGTCCAAAAAAGCAGGTTTACTGTTTTTATAGCCTGATTTATGGTTTAGTTAAGAAGGATCACTTCTGTGGACAGGCCTTTCAGGAGCTGATTCAGACAGTAGCAGTCTGACTGATGGGAGTCTCTTTGGGCATCTCTGATATCTATGATCCCATCAGTAGGTCAGGCCGAGATGGACACAGAGACAGAGTGGGCACACTCAAGTGTTCTTACCAAAGACAGTCATTACCTCGGCATGGATGTGGGGGTGATGGGGTTGTGTGTGCCACAAATCTTCAGGTAGAAACTCATTCAAACGCCAGGACCAAGATTTAGGCGGTAACCTATCATTACCAGCCATGACTTTGCGTGCGGCAGGGTGTGGAAGCAAATCCCCGACCCAAAAGAAAAACTCAATTTTGCCAGAGGTTATATTTCCAACTCGCAAGAAGATAGAGCTGATTTTTGTTTGGTAGAATAACAAAATAATGTTATTTCTGTACCAGTATTCAAATGATTCTCAACTGTTTTTTATTCCTCACAATATTTCTGGTATTTCTGCTGTAATGACAAAACAGCTAATGTGGAAACATTATTTATAGAAACCAGGAGTGCTAATAATATTATTAAAATAATTAAATGTTTGTTGACGCCTATAGCCTTGTGGGCAAGTGCACCGACATATATAGCGCCATTGCGCTACGGGCATCCTTTTTAGGATTTTATTCATTTCCATGGTTTTTCCTGGTCTACAAATCACACATTTAAAATTCCCTCATACTGTATATCCAGTTTTTCAAAGATAGTGGAAATTCTGATTTTAAGGAAACAAATTAATGAAGAAAGAAACCAGTAAGCATCTTGATTTTTAATTTTTAGCTTGTTAAAATGCTTATTTCGTCTTATTTTACATGTTTTAAGTCATCCTATAGACCAATTCTAGGTTTGTAAACATTCGGGATACGCACGCAACATGGTTGCAGAAAACCCCGGAGCTTGAGAATTACAGGGATACGGTACAAAATAGTTACATTTAAAAAGAGTATAGATTATATTGATTAGATGTCATTTTCAAAATGTTCTCTGCATATTACAAGAGCTTGTCACCCAGCGATAAGCACTGTCATTCAATAAAATTGACATTAGATAGTGGAATAGACTTCAGATCCGAAAAAGGGATTATGTTTTCAGTGGGCAGAGCCTATCTAGTGACAGAAAATGACGGTTTTCAAGTGGCAGTCTAGAGACATGCAATTAAAAAATGTAAATTTGATTTTATATTTTAAAATTTTGACCTTATTCTTGCTATTACAAGATTATACCTCACAATTCTAATAAGGAAAAACAGCTCTTTTCCCCTCAGAGTTTATATCCCACACTTCTGGCTTTTTTCCCCTCAGAACTGACAAACACTATTTTTGAGTTAAATCAAGTTATAAAGTTCGAATTAGGAGATATAAACATGCATTTGTGAGAAAAAAAGTCAAAATTGTGAGATAAAATAAATAAATGTTATGTAAAATATTAAAAGTAACTGTAGGGATAATACAATATGTCCCTATGAACAGCATATGTAAATATTATGTAGACCTATTGTTTAAATCAAATTGACACTTTAAATGTAGAGTAATCATAGCAGTTTTCGCCCATAGTATGTACGTTTAACCGTATGCATTTAGCTTAAATTTTTATCCAATTTTTATACATAAAAAAAAAAAAAATTTCTCTTATTCCAATTATTTTACCTATTTACCTCCACTTAGCTCCACTACCAGTGTTTTTCTGCAACTACTATGCAAGCACAACCGCAAGTGACTGTGACATCTACTCCAAATTGGTCTATGGCCCCCTTAAAAGTTGTCAACCTGCCTCCTGGTTGAGAAACACTGTGGTGTGCAGATAAAGTAGCACTGAATATTTTCCGCGTAGCAAATATGCCTTGTGGAATTCAGAAAATGGAATAGTTGAGATTCAGTGTGAAGTGCTTCAATTCAGCGAAGAACACAAATGACTCGGTTTACAGCCAGTTGAAACAGCGCTGATAAACTGGAGAAACACTGTGCGCAATGAGACGGTGAAAAGGCTTTTCAGTCTAATCGCCATAATTTACCATGGATTTACTGTAGTAACACTAACTGCACCATGGTATTGTGTCAGAAATGTGGGTATTCGTATCAAATTGTATTATATTATTAATGTAGACATGCATTGAAGGAGTAATGGAATTACAGTATTTTTTGTGATTAAGGGATAGCATTTATGCATTTATACTAAATGTATTTAGACTACTGATTTTCATACATATACCTAGAAACCATATTACATTTTTACGATGATATTGAGGTGCTG